>NC_053134.1:17624628-17897128 GCF_010015445.1 Perca fluviatilis
AGGGGGGTGGGGAGGGGGGGAAAAAAAAAAAAAAAAGGACGCACTTCATGGTTAAATATAACTTCTTCCCCTCGAAACGATCAATATCCCATTTGTGGGTTTTAGGGCCTGCGTGTTCCCCAGGCTTTGTACTCCCCGGTCCCACACTGCATCAATAAATTACATTTGGTTTCTGTGTCCAATTGCTCTCCAAACTTTGGCAACCATAACAGCGGATTTCTCCATTTCTTGCACTCAAACGGCGTTGCTGCTTACTCGATAACCTTCTCTTGTTAAAATGTAACGTAAACAACACTTTCTTCCATCAGTTGTAATAGTTATGGCTGGGTTTTGGTCATTTTAGTGATGCACCAACTTACTTTGTGCACCTATGCTTGCCATGTGAGGATATTAAACCCTGAAAAAAGATTCTGTACAAACAACGGCTTCAAAATAAGCGCTTGAATAATAAATGCATGAACAACATGAATTGTTTGACAATATATGCCAGGGTTTTACCTGCATAGAGGAATTTTTGGCGCCCACCAAATGGGTTTTAGCCAGCCCCGAAGGAAAATCGCCAGCACCAAAAGGACAGTAATTGAGAATAAAAATAGCAGTTCAAATCCTCTCTAAATGTCTTTTAAGAGCAATTTACCAAACAACTGTTGAACACGCAGAAAATAAACTGGAATATGAGAGGTAATCTCAGTTTTATCTACAGAGTCGGGCTGTAGCGGACTTTCCCGGGGATTTATTTCAATATTAATATTATTTTTTTAACCAGTTTTGTTAATTGGGGTTTTATTTACTCAAGCATAATATACATTTTTGTTTATCAAATTGTCAGAAATAACAGGAAAATGCATAGGGTTAGGGTTATTAGGTTTAGTCATGATAGTCATGTTAGTCATAGTCAATGAGTCTGTCAAATAAGGTAACAGCCTCATTGCCTTTACTGTACACGGACCGATCATGCTTACTGCCATGGCGGTTTATGTAGCCTACCTGTCAATTTTGGAGAAATATTTAATGCGAATAACGATAACCTAGTTCTGTTAGGCTACCTCATTTCTTAAACAGCTTACTTGTTTGCCAGGTGTTTATGGGGGTAACGTTAACGTTACACTATAATTTTTTGTCTATGGAAAAAACTTCAGACCCATAAAGATCTAAAATACGTCACAGGATGAAAAATAGTCTACCGACGTTTCCCACTTATATTGTTCGTGTTTGTTTGTTAAACGTGACTTTTTCATTGTAGCCTAGTAGGGTTGGGTACCGAGACCCGGTGCTAATCCGGATCGCGCATATGACGCTAGTTAACACTACACTTGGCAGCAGGTAACGTTAGCCTACTGTTAGCTAGCAGCTGGATTAGACACGGTTAAAATGCTGACAGCTAAAGGGTGTAAAAGTTTGTCTGTATTTCACTGGAGAGGATTCCAACACCGGGACGTAACAGTCTGCAGCTGTTGTTGTCTGAAAAACAATCGCCTCGCCAGCCTCGTGCTGCATTCAAAGTTATTGTAAAATACCCTTTTCCCATCCAGTGGTTGTTTTTGTCACTTACCAGCAATTTACTGGTGAAATAAGTTAGTTATTACATTTTTGATAAATCATTTAATTTTGACCCTGTGGCCTTAGCAATAAACGAGCCGTTCTTTAATGTCACAGACTGTTGTTTTGTGCTCCTTTTTATAATGCACCGGCACCGTTTTAAAAGTATCGTTTTTAGCACTGATATCGGGAAAAACTCCAAACGATACAATGTTCTTGCTTCCTTCATAGTGGATTTATATGTTGAATAACTGAATGTGGTGGTGAGTGGGTCCTAGGACCAGGTGGAAGTGATTGGTAAGCATGTGAACTAAACGATATACTATACTGATGCCCAACCAGCCAAAATGACATCAGTTACAGCAATGGCATATTTTTTCGGCATGCATGCCGCCGTGTTCGTGGACCAGAACTTCGACAATAATTCAGTAAGTTGCTACTCCAAAAAGTTTTTCCAAGGTTGGCAGGTCTGCAGAAAAAACCCTGTATGACAAAACTATCATCTCCAGCATCAGTCAGCGCACTTTACACATTTGTACTGGTGTGTGTTTGATTGCCATGAGCAGCGGCAACACCACAGCAACTCCTACAATGTCTTCTTTTACTCAACGCTGCTTAATTCATGACCAACAACGCTTTTCTATCAGTGGGGCAGACCTGGAGCCAGTGTTGTAGTCGAGACCACCTAAACCGAGACCAAGTCCTCACCAAGACCAGAGTGCATCGAGACCGAGACAAGACCGAGATTCTGAGGGTTTGAGACCCTAGTCAAGACCAAGACCAAGGCAGGGCGAGACCGAGTCGAGACCAAGACCAGATTTGTGTTAGACAGCCAGAGCTTCTTCCCCCTCCCGCACTCACGTTCTTGGGTGCATGTGCGTGTAAAGGTGGGGGAGGGAGAGAGGGGTTTACGGTGAAACATTTCAAATTAGAGTCAAGTTATTGGTTGCATTTGCAAGTTTTAACACATAGGCATAAATCAGACAATGCACAGGCAATTTAGTAAAATCCCTGCAGTTGTGGTCTTGACCGGCCTTGAAATAAAATCCTGACTCATCTTTATCTGATACCTGTTTTTTTATAAACATGTTTTCATGTCTGACCTGACATAGACCCACATGTCGCAGTTCCCCCTCTCGGCGGCTTCCCTGTCTCTCTCAATTTCTGCGCTAGCAGTCCAGCGTATCAGATATCATTTGGATCAGACAGTGTATCTATTTCCACAGCGGCCATAGCAAGCAACCAGCCTGCCTCCTCGACACCAAACAAACACCAGCCCACCATGCCAAACGCACCGCTATCCGTGATTACCAAAAAGATGCAGAGTTGAGCCCGGTCTATTATTTCCAATTTCTCCTGGAGAAAGTTAATCTAATGAGCATTATCGGCAGCTAATGGGAATTATAATTAGTCAGATGCAGCAGATTATCTCTGCATAATTAGCTGTGTCTGTCAGCTCCAATTAGCATGACAGGAATTAGGAGACTTTGGAGTTTGTAAGAGGAGAGGAGGAGGAGAGGGAGGGAGAGAGGAGGGGTGAGGAGAAGGAGAGATGGAAGAGGAGAGAGAGGGAGGGAGAAGGAAAGAGGGAGACAAAAACAGAGGGAGGAAGGGAGGTGTGGGTGGTAGGGAGAAGCAGGTTTTTGGCTCTGAGCTCAGCCTTGTGCGAAGGAGAGGGGATATGCATAGAAAGTAGGATGGGAACAAATGATTTTTGGCGTGGAACGGTGGCGTGGATCACCAAAGGAACAGTGTTGATGGGTTTCAGGCAGAGGGGAGATTATGGTGCCGGCGTGAAGAGACATGGACATGTGGCAGGCAGTTTAAGACACATTTGAGACCGTTTTAATGCCCTCCTAGTCAGTATATATATCCATCAGCAAACACCCCTGAGCAACACTCCAAACCTCTGCTAAATCACCGAAAATCCCTCTGGACGACAGTCAGTGACAGCTAAATGCTGTAATTGTAGATGATGGCTAAAAAATGTGACAAGGTTGAACTGCAACGCAGGCTTTACCGAATTACCCCAGCTAATTTTTCTTTGGCATGAAACACTTAGTGAAGAGTGTCTATCACGGACAAAGTTGTATTGAGCAAAAAGGAAGAAAATCCACAGTGACTTTGAGCTAAACATTGTATTATTCATCATAAAAGCAGCTTGTTCATTGAGTCCAGCTGATAAAATCAAATGCCGGCGTAACATTTACAAAAACACGTAGTTATCAACAATGAGAGAGCTTTAGAGCAGGTTCTCTCGCAGCACTTCTCTCGCAGCCGCCTAAGCAACACACGCCTGCCGCCTTAACTACGTCGTCTACGCTGTCCTGTTTTCTCCCTTTCATTCCAAACCACACAGTTGACAACCTGCATTTGGAGGCGGTGGAGACAGGCTCGGACATAAACGCCACGGGCTGCTGTGTCAATCTCGCTAGTGGTTTCAGGAAAGTGGCAGCATGTGTCCGACAATGCACAAAACATTAACTGGTACAAGCCTACAGCTGTCCGCGGACACGGAGTGCAGAAAATGTGTCCGAGCCTCCCGGACAGGTGAACTGAGACTCCGTTTCCTGCTTTTCGGTCAATGAGCGGTTAACATTTCATTTCATTGTTCTGTCTTTTGGAAGGCTGGCTGCCAAAAATCGCCCCTTACTAGCTAATTAATTAGCCTGAGGTAAACGCTAGCTATCATTAAACAGAAATGACATGGTGGCTTGGGTCTGGTGTGTGCGCCCTAGTGTTTGTGTGTGTGTGCGTGCGTATGTCGGCAAACCCCACCCTACCACCTTAACTAACAAATTTTCTGCGGGAAACCCTGCTTTAGAGCAGTGGTTCTCAAACTTTTTTCAATAATGTACCCCCTGGGAAATATTCTCTGAGCCAAGGACCCCCCCCAAAAGCATTTTTTGGTGGAAACAAAAGGGCCATATAAAGAGGTACATTACAGCGCAGCACCACCACTGTCTGACAACAACTTTGTAACTGAAAGACACTCAAATGCTACTTCAAATGTTTAAAATCCATGACTAAATTAATTTATTATTATAGTATAATTTTTCATGGAATTATGCAGGACTGATATTTTGTAAATTAACATATAAAAAAAAATAAAAATCTCACGTACCTCCTGCAGTACTCCAAAGTACCCCTAGGGGTACACGTACCCCCATTTGAGAAACCCTGCTTTAGAGGATAGGTTTGGCTTTTTTCAAGTCTACCTCGACACAATACTCACATACCACATGTGCATTGAAAGAGTTCTTGGTCACTGTAATCAGTCCTAATGAAGTGATCCTTTCCTAAAGCAACTCCAATGTAAAAGATATTTGGTCTCCATTAACTCCCGAGGGAAATATCCGACTAGTTAGCTGCTAAATGCGCCACTCTGTTGACCAGCTAGTTGCTTACTTTGTCTGTCTGCTGTTCAGTTAGCCGGGCAGATAGTGTACAGTGAGTTTATCAGAACTTTTTAGTGCCTGATGCTGCCGGAGACACAGTTGATGAGAGCTGTGATAGTAAACCTTAGCTAAAAAGATACTGCCTGTGCTGTTTTATGGAATAATCTGCAATGTCACCTAAAAATCTAATCGGTTATACCTTCAAGACCGTTCTCAATTTCATTCTCTACCTGCCTGCGATTTTTTTCATTGAGCCTGCAACTCATTCAGTCCGTCAGTTTTCCTGTTTGATTTATGGACTCTGTTCTTGTTATTTTGTTTCTATTGTTCTATTAAACTGTAAACAGGCTGTTGCTGTTTACAGTTTAGTTTGCACAGCTACCTTTTTAAAGGTAAAAAAAAAAGAAGAAGAAAAAAATACAGCGCCATAAAGTTGAGGTGACCTGCAGAGTCGGGTGATAATTCTCAGTGGGTTCATCGCTACAAGCGGCACTTTTTTAGATTACACATAGTCATCTGATCCATTGTTGATGTGAAAATATCGAGCAGCTTTGACAACTTCTACTCCTGCAAACCTTTATTTTGAAGGTACGGGTTCCGTGTCTTAACAGCACAACAAATGAAGAAACAAGCTTCTGACACCCTCGTGTTATTGCATTCAGCGTACGTTAAAAGAACACACATTTGGCTGGCGTTCTCGCTGCTAAACAAACTACTTTGTAATATTTTTAATCAGTCTCATATCAGCAAACCGGCACCGCTGGAAGCCCTCTGGGAACCGTCTCAATGAACACATGCAGGGAGATACACAGGCAGCTAAATAGCTTTTGATTGAGAAAACCGTGTGCTGCATTTGCATAGATTATCTCTATCTATTTGACCAGGCTGTATGTGTCAGTAAGGCAAATTTGGTAAATAGCTGCAGTCAACAGCGGGAAAGCGTGCGGAAGTCCGGACCGTGCATTGACCTCACACAACGCATGTTAAACAACGTAAACAGCGGCACAGGCACAGCCGTGTGCGCACAGACACCGTTAGGCTAACATGCCTTGCCTGTAAACAAACATGCCTGCTCACACAGACATGTTTGTGCACATAAAGCATGCAAGCGCACACGCTGGAACACAGTGGGAAGGTGTGGGGACAATAGAGTTTGACAGCGTAGAGTTAATGTGGTAAAACCTTAAGCTTCTCTTCGCTTGAGATTATTGATCGGGCTCATATTTACCAACGGATACACGACCCTGTGATGTGTGTACTCGCGCAGATGCATATACACGCACCCAGGCACACGCGCACGCACAGTTGAGGCCACATGCATGCATGCACACAGCCCGTTTTAACACACAAACGCACGCGCTTCTCCAATCTCCGCTCAAGGCCACTTCCCTCCCCAACGACTCATGCTATGTCAGTTCGCTTCCTGTCGTCCCCATCTGGCTGTGTTGACGTCTTGCTTCTTTGACAGGCCCAGCGAAACTGACAGCATGATTTGTACTCCAGCACAAACATGCTTGAAAACATTAATTCCCATGGTATGGCTGGGAAAACGCCTGGGAACGCCTGTGACTGTGTGTTTTACACTTTTCGGTTGAACTGCAGAGCAGCGCGCAGCGGGTGAGCTGCTCTGAGTTCAGTGTCTCACTCAAGAGCATTTTGTTTGATGGTTGATGATTGTCATTTTATACAATTGAATTGAATTTGCCAGTGGCTCCTAGTACTTGCCATTTTTCTGGTCTTGCAGAGAACAGCTGGGCATTGGTTTTGTGATCAGTTTTGAGATGTGTGTATATTGAGTGTGTGTATAACCATAATGTTGGGATGTAAGGATCAATTTTCACTGAAAGAATAGCCTGCAAGAAAACACTGACCACAGTAGTTTACAGCAGTGTGCGGTAAAGCTGGGCAATATGGAAAAAATCTAATGTCACAATATTTTTGACCAAAATGCATCGATGTCGATATTATGGCGATATGGTAGGGTTGACTATTGGTGCTTTCACAAAATATTAACACAATGAGAGTTTTAAAAAAATAATTTCCAATAATGTGGATACAATGACTAAGTGGGTAAAGGCCAATAATATAACAGCAAGTAAGTCTGGTAAGTTTAGAAAATGACATCACTTTACTGTAATGCAGCCTTTAAAACCAGGAAAAGACAACACCTGTGTCGTATCACAATATTACTATATCCAAAATTGAAGACGATATCCAGCCTCATATATCAATGTCGATATATTATCTATATATTGCCGAGCCCTAGTGTGTGGTGGCTTAAACAAACAAACACAACAAACAACACCTCTACTAGCAGACATGATAAATAGCTAATAGGAAACGTAGGGGGTGTCGACAAAAATACTAAGGTATGTAAATACTTACTACTACCATACATAATGTAGGTAGGCCATCTCATGCTAATATAAGTAAGTATAAATGCAAATAAAATATATACAATAAACTCGTACACAGCGGTTCCCAACCTTTTGGTCTGACGCATCAGATATCCCTTAGTTGACACCACCTGTCATGTTATCTTGAACTGATTTTAAAGCAGATGTTATTTACTAGTATTTATTTTAAAGTGTATATTGTTCCAATCATTTCTTCATACAATTGAACTGTCAATGTTTAGGTCAGTCTGGTTGTTTGCATTTTTTAATACCACTGCCACTCAGAGTGGCAGAAGCTGAATGTTTCAATCACCGATCCATTAACCTTTTAGCTAACAATTCCTACCATTTGTCATTGACTTCAGGCTAACAATTTCAGCCATTTATCCCTAAACATCTAGCTAACAATTTCAATCATTTATCCATTAGCTTTCAGCTATCTATTTCAACCATTTATCCATTAACAGTTAGCTAACAATTTCAACCATTTATCCAATATGTTAAGCTTACTTTTTTAACGTCTTTGCTCGCCCAAAAGACCCAATCAGGAAGCAACTGTGGGTGTCAGCGTCATAGTTTCCAAAGGCCTCCGTTTCTGCCCGTCAAGACTACCAACGTAACCCCGGAGATTTTAAACTAAAACGACATCAGCAGCGTTTCCAAATGTCTATTTTAGGGGCTCTGAAACGCTGGAGTAGTGTGGACTAAGGCGGAAACGTAGCAAAAGTTATGTTTTTTTATAACGAAAACGTAGTAGTGTGGCTGTAGCCTCAGGTTGGTGGGAGGCATGTCCTTCTCTCATAGCTGGTAGCTTTCTGCTTATTGTAGCAGTAAGTATACATAAGATTAGTAGCACACACATTTGTAATCCTATTTGTGAATTTAGTTTCCCCCTAAACACAATTAGGTGGACACATTTTCACATCCATTTTTTTCAAATTAGCTGAGCTACTTCACAGCTTTCCACGTACCCCGTGTCAACTGCAGAAGTACCCTCTGGGCTCCACGTACCTCTGGTTGGGAACCACCGGTTCACAAGGGCCTCTCGCAATGAACGCAGCTGAGAAAATCTTCTGGTAATAAAAAGTAAAGAGTGAAATGCGAAGGGAATGCAAATGAGCTCCTAATTATCCACCAGAGACCCTCCAAGTAGATGTTTTTTTTTGCTTTATTGATTTTTTTTTAAATAAACACAGATAAATTATCCAAATAATAAGCCCTAATCATGTGTAATATATACTGTAGATTAAGAGCTTAGTGAATCTTAACTGGATAAAAAATCCTGAACTACTTTTTTTTCTTTTTTTTTTTTCTCGTATTCAATATTACATTTTAATAATGACAGATCATGAGCTTAAATGTCCTTTGGCCTTTGAAACAAATTTCCGGAATGAGTCCCTAGGTACTGTAAGGGGGAATTTACATCAGCAGTCACAATGTTTGAGCATTTTGATTGGTGGGCTGGAGAGGGCTCGCTGCAAATCGATTGGTGCCTGCCAGGGTGGGCATGGTTCAAGCTGCAGTGAGCCTCCCGGAGTCGAGTGTGTGTCTTCTGGGCAAAATCTGTGGATTAAGGGAGGCCTGAACTTGAAACAGGAAAGGACAGAGCAGTCAATAACACACTGATTAATGATAATGGCATGCAAGCCAGGGGGATAATCTTTCTAAGCTCTTTTTATCTAAGGACCGATTGACTGAAAACATGGAGGACAGAAACAAAATGCACCAATCCCAAAGCAAACCAGGGGCTTCCAGGGGTAAATGTTTGTTTATGTCTTTTGGTTTTTATGAGCATGATTAGAAATGCATCCGCTGTCCTAGCAGTCCATGGTAATGAGTCAGCTTAAAACTCGGACTCTGATGCCTGAATATTTTCAGCCAGAATACTTTTTTTTGGGGGAATATCAAAACAAAAACAATTGTTGCATTACCTCTTTTTTTTTTTTTTTTTTTTTGCCATCATATGCTCTTGGAGCTGTTTGGATAAATGCATTCCTGCAGGGATACTTCAGGTTAGCATCTATTTTGATAACCTCCAATATATTCCTCCACCAATTGTCCATATTATTCCACAATCACATCATCCATTTGCGCAACCATCAGTGCAATTTCCTGTCACCTTGCTATAAAATATGACCATTAAAGCCCCACATATTATAATAACAAATTCAAATTCCCTCCTCCCATTTTACCCCCCTGTTTATCAAATGCTTATTGACAGGGATGAAATGGAAATGATGGTTTATCCGGGCTTCTTCCCATCAATCTGGCCCATCTGAGACTTGGAAGCCCTGCTCAGAAATTTAAGAGACGCTCATCCTCGTGCTCAGGCCTCATCCACTTGCCTATGAATTTGCCACAACTGTCGGCAAATTTATGCATCCTCATGGATGCAATAATTCCCTATGTCCACAGTCATGAAGACGCGTGGGGACTGTGACGGTCTCAAGACGGATCGGATGCGTCTAGTGTTTATCTGAGGAGCTTGTCATCAGTGTGTGGATTGGAGATGGATCTTCTGCTCTCGCCTTATTGGGAAAGGCCTGCTGAGCTTTGTGAACTTGGGCCCTGTGGGAGGCGCAACCTTCCACCCCCTTCCTGTCTTATACACCATTTCTTCATTTTCCATCCTTTTGTGTGCTGTTTCTCTGATCTCGCCGATAACTGAGCCAGTTGGCGGCCTTCATCCTCTTCTCTTTGCCTCCCTTACCCCTTGTTTCATCTCTCTTCCCTCACACATCCATACCTTCCTCTTTTCCTCTCCCATCCCTCTGTCCTTCACAGTCTTGCATTCTAGAGGCCAAGCACCGGCTCTCCTGGCCCCACGCTTCCCGTTCGATCGGCCCAATAGTTTATTCACTTCACCCAGACACAAAAGACATCAAGCTGACTGATCAGCGGGCAGGAGCCAGGGCATGGCTGATCAATGAGGCCTTGGGCAGAGCGGAGGGGGAGGATGGATGGATGGAGGGAGGGAGGAGAAGGGGGGGGAGGGAGGGCTGGACAGGTAGGCTGACAGACGCACAATCAGCGGACCAATCGATGGGAACTTTTGCTGAGCTCAGATAAGAGGGTGCAGCCCGTTCAGGACACGCAGCCGAATCCTCACTGACAGGCGCTTTTGTTTCCCATGCTGGCGAGCTTTATGCTGCTCTAGGTGACACCAAAAAACATAACAAAAGGTACAATACATGAAACCGCAAGATAGCATCTGATTCATTTGTTTGTGTAAGCACTGGCTCTTCAAACCCTGCATTAACCTGAAACAGGTGTAAAGAAAATCTACTAAATGGTGTGATAAATGCCCTCTCCGTAATGAAACTGTGTGTATGATTGTGTGTCGGCGGGAACCATCGATTGGACTCCATTCTTGTCTTTGTTTGTCTGTCCATCACAGTAATTGCGCAGACAATATTGATTTGATATATTGGAAAACAATGGAGGCCTCCTGAGTGTTTCCTGTTGTCTTACTTCACCACTTTCAAATGTAAATTCCCCCACAATTTTTCAAGTTTAACTGTCTTGAAACCAATCTTCTAGTTCCACTATCTGCATTAAGGCACTGCGTGCTCTACAATCTGTTGCACCATGTAGATAGAGAGAAATATGGCAAATGAAAGCCATTTACAGAGCCAAGAGAAAGCACAGAGAGTGAGATAAGAGCCACAGTCCCTGTCCTCAGTGTGATGGGGTCATCAGCAGAATCCCACCTTTTTTTTTTTTTTATCACTTAACCTTCCGTCTCTCTCTTGCCCTATCACTCATGGGTGCAGACACACATTCACACACAAACCGGCTGGGAGTTGATGGAGGAATTGTGTTTGGCCGTGAGAACATTAGTCTTGTACAGTGACTTATTTCCAGGCACACGAGTGGAAATGGGTCATCGGAAAAGCTGCGTCTGATATTTTCTTTTTGTTATTAAGAAAGTGTTTGTTCAGTGAATGCCAGGGATGACATGCAAGAAGCAGCGCCTTCGTATAGAACCAATCCCCACACTCTGCTCCTGATCTCATCCATTTCCATGCAACATACTTTTCAGATTAAGATTTATTTTTTTTGCCTAAAAATTCATCTTCCTCCAATGCATTCATGACAGACGTTTGCTTACGTTTCACCGTAATGACTGGAAGTAGTGATAATACGCACATCAGAGCCAGATTCAACTCAAAGCCTTCCCAGCACACCTGGATGGTTTCCCAGGCAAGTGTGCTTGTCCGCCTCCGCTGTGTGGGGAAATCTTGACAGAACTTGGACAGAAAATGGCTTCAAGCCCAGTCGGTGAAAGGCACAGTGCGTCAAGTGGCTTGCAAGCTGATCGATAGCGAGCTAATTGCAAAATAGCGGCAGGAAATGTGATAATGTGGCTGTTCGCTCTGGTCCTACTCCGGCTGCGCTCCCCACCCGCCTTCCCTCCTCTTTTCCCGCTCTCGGGGGGTCGGGTTTGGGTCCTTCAATCTAGTGGTTCTCTAATAAGGCTGGAGCCACTGGTCGACCCGAATGAACATCACAGCTGTTCTAACCGAGACACACATAGACGTAGGAGGGCTGCTGCATGCTTACAAGCACATTTGTTACCACGTATATGCACAAGATGAGATGGCATACAGTAATCAGAGTGGTGGACAAGAAAGCACAAGGAGAAGGGGGCGGGGGAGGGGGGGTGTGCCAACAAACAAAAAAAAGGTCCAGTGCTCGGTCATACAAGAAAGTGACACAGCGAAATTCATTCCAGCTTTTTTTTATTTAACCTTTATTTAACCAGGTTAGTCTCACTGAGATATAAAATCTCTTTTTCAAGAGAGACCTGGCCAAGATAGCAGAACAAGTTAGTTACATAAAACAACAATTTGCAATCACAAAACGATCACAAAAGAGGCAAAGACATCTCAAGTGCATTTCAATTAAATAAAAGTACCATTAGTTAAAACATTTACACGTGTGGATGGACTCATGTTCTATGGTTTTAACATAACCTTTAAAATCGTTTTTAAGGAAATTAGACACTGTAATTTGAGTGTTTTCTGTAGGTCATTCCAAGTAGAAGGAGCAGCAAACGTGAAAGCCTTTTTAAACATCTCTGTCCGGGCTTGAGGTACATTCAATGAAATAGTGTCCTGGGACCGTAAACCATAAGTACTCTGTGTAAAAGAAAGAAATTCAGATATGTAACATGGGAGCCTGCCTAAAATGCCTTTTGTATATGAACATATAAAGGTGAGTAAGCCGGCGATTTGACAGAGAGGGAAAATTTACTGTGGAGTAAAGTATACAGTGATGAGTGAGGGGTCTGCAATTTGAAATGAACCTTCTTCGCGCAATAGGTTGTGCGGTAAACTAAGTGATGTAGGGACTACTTCCACTGCCGGTCACGTAACCGGACCGTACGTTAACACTGTTAGGAATTAGCAACTTATATTGTAGCTTCCTCCATTTTGGACTTTTTCCTCAAAGGTCAAGGTGGTTTGAAATCAACGGGCGCAGCATAGTTTTCATTTGGGTCTGAAATGACGCTTTTGTAAATAGGTGGCTGGTCCTCAGGAGAAGTGTGTTGAATGAGGTGGGAAGGAGTTGGGTTGCTGATGAAACCAAAGGACTTGGGAGAACAAACGAGGGAACTGGAAGCAGTGTGGGAGGGGAGGGGAGGAAAGGAGAGGGTCTCTTGTCCCATTTCAGACTCAAGGGATCTCCACATGTCACCAGAACTGTTGTACTGCCAGACATGAGTGACAGTGATGGGCACTGTGGGCCTGGGATCCAGTGTTTTTTCCACTCCTCCCAATTCCCCCAGCTATGCCTCTCTATCCCTGTGACAAGATGAGGAGACGTCATGTCAGCTGAAGTACGGCAGTCTTTGTCTTACTCCAACCTCATTGCTGGAGTTTTGTCTACCTTTCTTCTCTTTTTTTATGCCTAATTTCTTTCTCCTGATTCTCTAAGCCTTATTTCTTAGCCTCTCATTTTTTGTTGTTGTCATTCTTGTTTTTCTGCGTACTCATTTGCTCTTTGACACGTCTCTTCAGTCCCACCCTTTTATTCTCCTGTTCGCTCTTTCTTTCTCTCTTCCAGTGCTCTTTCTTTATTCCATGGAATGGCAGTTCCAGAGTGGTTGTCACAAAAATAGAGCAGCTGTGGTCAACACCTGCCTGGTTTTCTAGATTATGGTCCATTTCTTTGATAAGCCACCGTTTGTCTGCATCAAAGGTACTGTTTTTAGGACATGCTTCAGAGGAAGATGCGGCACCCCATTGAGCAGTGCTGTCAACTTTCCTCTGGGTCATGACAGCTCTACATGATCCCAAATGGCGCCTTTGTGTGGTATAGGTCTGTAAAAGCAAAGAGTAGGGTTAGTAGGACTGGTGCAGGTGAATGAATCTTGTTTGCATTCAGCCAGGGAGGGATGCTGGACGTTTTCCTGCAAGAGCCGGCCTCAATAATGGTTTTAAACACAATAATAATGATAATAATCATTTTTACTTTATTAATCACGCAAGGGAATTTACAATGTTTTCTCTCTGTTGCTAGAACACACATTACATCTGAAATACACTCACTCAATATACAGTACATGCTCAGTACCTATACATGCACTAATGGAGAGAAATCAGAGTGAGGGGGCTGCAGCTGTCGATGGACAGGCACCCCGAGCAGTTGGGGGGGGTTCAGCGCCTTGCTTAAGAGCACCTTGGCAGTGCCCAGGAGGTGAACTGGCACCTCTCCAGCTACATTTCCTTATCCTTTGTATGTAACAGCCTACTTATATATTATGTGAGAGACACACATACACACCGCAAATCGATACAGTATTGCAAACTAAAATATTGCGATACTCGGGTGTATCGATTTTTTTCTTACACCCCTATTATTTAACACTATAAACTCTGTTGTGAATCCATGCACCTCTGCTCTGAACCAGTACCTGTGAGAAGTTTCTCTGTTATTTTATCGACAAAGTAGCATCTGTCGGGCAATACGCCAGTGTTAATTTTAATGTGTTTGTACCTGCTGCTCCTGTGCACTCTGCTGTGTTTGAGGAATTGAAGCCAGTTTCTCTGACGTTGCTTACTGTGGTAGTGCAACACATGAAACCTACCAACTGTCCCTTAGACATTGTTCCCGCCACGATGGTGAAGGAGGTTTTTAATGGCACCATTGGGTCGAGTCTACTTACTTTTTTTTTTTAATTCTTGTCTTAGTTTAGGCTCTGTCCCCAGGCCCGGATTATCCATAAGGGCACTTGGGCCAGTGCCCAGGGGCACCAGCCATTCACAACCAGTGGGGGGGCACCACATGACACAAGCTTTAACAATATTTTCCGTAAATTGTTATATTATTCACTTGAAATTGTTGAAAGATCATACATTACTCGTTTATGAACACTAATTTCACAATAATAATAATAAATTATAAATAAATCAATATTACATGACCACTATCACTCCTCCTCCCCAATCTGTCAGAGCTGAGTTGGTCCACAAGTACGCACAAATGTATCGTTTGGGGGATGGGTGGGTGGGGTTAACAATAATCAAAAGTGGCCAGTTTAACCCCCCCCCCAAAAATGTTATCATAATGATGAATGTAAAATATTAACTGTTATAAAAAATTATAAGTGGTTGGCTTTCTTGATTAAATGTAAATGGAAAGCAAAGAAGAAAATTTTTCACACAAATCCTCCCCAACTCTGGGTGAGACTTGGTTGCGCCCAAACCTCACAGCACAGCCGGTGTGCTTCGTGAGTTTATTCAGTATGCAGAGAAGTGTAAAAGGCTGGTCCACAGTCTGCACTTCTTTTCCTAGAACTCGTATTTCTTTCAGAGGACTTTGTGCAATAAATCCATATTCTCAGATCTAATATTTATAGTCTTTTGTCCATATCTTATTCATTTTAGGTCCTTTTATTGTCGTTAGCTGTGATGCTAAAGCAGTTTTAGCTTTCCCATGATGCTTTTGAAAGTTTTTGAACAATCAGAGGAGTTGCTTTCAGGGCCCGTGAAATAAAGTCAGAAAAATACACATTTGACCGACCCACAATGCTGCAATATATAGTATTGATTTTTGCTTTTTGAATTGATAGACATTTTGAATTGAGACATTTGAATATAGTGCACTGCTCATACGCCTACATGTATGTAGTTGGATAAGTTAGTAAATTACATTTGAGAAATCCCCTTGATTATGTCTGATATTTTTGTCAGGGGGGAAGCAAGTGTTGTTTTCTCTTTGCATAATGAAAGTTTTTTGTTAGATTTTTTTGGCTTGTCTGCTGGGCTGATGTACTGATGTGTATTGATTTTTACATTTTGAATTGAGTGCTGTGCTTTTTGAATTCGACATTTTGAATTGAGACATTTGAATATAGTGCTCACTGCTCATATGCCTACATGTATGTATGTATGTATGTATGTAGTTGGACAAGTTAGTAAATTACATTTGAGAAATGCCCTTGTTTATGTTTGATATTTTTGCCAGGAGGACAGCACGAGTAAAGGGGGTGGTGGACGGGGGGGGCTTTGAAATATAGTGAATATTTCAATCTGGTTTCAGATCACGTCACAGCACTGAGTCTGCACTGTTGAGAGTACACAATGATATTTCCTTGTCTGTAGATGCTGGGAATCCTGCTGTTTTAGTGCTTATGGACCTCACAGCGGCTTTTGGTCTCGCCTTGATCATTGTGTAGGCATCCGAGGCTCGGCACTTCAATGGTTTAGCTCCTATTTGGCAAACAGGAGCTTCTCTGTCATGATTGGTGACCTCTCCTCGTCCGCTGCTCCTCTCTCTTGTAGGGTACCCCAGGGTTCAGTTCTTGGCCCCATCCTGTTTTCCTTATATATGTTGCCTTTAGGGGCCATTATCGGAAAGCACAACCATTTCATTTCATTATGCAGATGATTTGCAAATTTATTTGCCTATGAAACCGAATGACAGTATTGCACTAAACTCCCTGCTTAGTTGTATTAATGATATTAAGTTGTGGCTTTCAAAAAACGTTCTTAACTTGAACAAAGCTAAAACTGATTGTATCATCTTCAGTATCTCATGCACGCAATTGGTCCAGCTTTGAGTTTGGGAGCTCTGGCTTCATACCTTAAGCCAGCTGTCAAAAATGTTCAGCTTTTTCCAGCTTCGTCTCCTGGCTAAAGGTAAGCCCTTCCTTAACAGGCATGATCTAGAGATTCATGCTTTTATTAGTTCAAAGTTGGATTATTGTAATGCTCTTTATTAGAGATGCACCGATTACAACTTTCTAGGCTGATTCCAATTTTCTTTGAGTTAGACCAGCCAATACCGATATTTATAAATATTTATTTTCTATCTTTTCTTTAATAGAACATTTTGCACAGAACATAGAACATTTTTTTAACAGATAATGGATCACTATAAAACAGAACTATATAAATTACTCCTGGTGTGGGAAATTCACACACATCCAAAGTGCAATGTTAGAACCATTTCCTTCTTTTCACATCCAATATCCAACAAATACAATTAGATTTTGGTTTTTGGTGTCGTCCCTCCACGCCCTACTTTTTCCTTGCAGGTGTTGCATATTGCAAACTTGTTATCTTCTGCACACACGCTGAAGAATGTCCAAACAGCTGACATGTTGCAGGTTAATTCACGAGGTTCCCTACATGTGCGGGAATAGCGCTTCACACCGCGAGCGGAGAAAGGAAAAAGAGACTGTGCTGTCACGTCCGTGCGTGCGTGCGTGCGTGCGTGCGTGCGTGTGTGCGTCCTGGAGAACTGTAACTCGTAGAACTTATGTTGTCAGTTAATTGTAGTGTTGACCGGCATGAAATCGGCATATGTTAGTTAGACTGACCTGCCGGTCGCCGGTCATGGCAGAGCACGTGAAAACCGGCCTATTCCGGTCAACGGCCGGTCTATCGGTGCATCTCTACTCTTTATGTTGGTCTGAATCAAACCTCCATCTCACAACTTCAGCTTGTGCAAAATGTCCGAGATTTTAATCCTGCTTGAGCACAACCGCTCATTGCGTTCTTCAAATCAACTGGTTTTAGAAGTGCCAAGGTCAAGGTATGAACGGTGGGGTGATTAGGCTTTTGCAGTTGCTGCCCCGAGACTCTGGAACAATTTAACCCCTGATATTCGCACTATTACAGATGTAGCTCTTTTTAGGTCCAAACTCAAAACCTATTTGTTTAGAATGGCTTTTAATACGTAGTAGTGGTGTGACAATTTCCCTCTCCTCCTGTTTCTATGTAACCTTTTCAGATTTTACTGTTTTCTATGTTTCATTCATTTTGTTGTATGATATGTTATTTTATTCTTGGTTTCTGATGTGAAGCACTTTGGATACCTGCTGGTTGCTGTGAAGTGCTATATAAATAAATGTTGGTTGATTGATTGATTGAAGTATTCTCTTGTAGACCATGTTAACATTTCAATTAGAAAGTCCTTGACAGTTTCCCATCAGTGAAACTGCATTAAGCTCTCGGTTTCCCTTTTCCCTTTTTATTTTTTTTATAATCACAGTGGAGCCCTTATCAAGTGGGCTGCACCTTAAAAACAGTCTCCCCTGTTCTTCTTTGACTATCTCCGCTCCAACGACACCATTTATTTTGCTGTGAAGACAAGCCAATCTTGTTATGTGTGTGTGTTCCCTTTCTCAAAAGCTGCCTGGCTTACCTGTATCTCCAGCTTCATCAACCTCCTGATGAAACCCATACTGGCCCTTCTGCTGATAAGGTAAGCCAGGCAACAAGATATATCCATCATTCACCTACTTAACACACACGCAGACACAAATACACACACGCTTACCTGTGAGTTAGTAAGTGTGGGTGGTGGTAGTGGTGGTGGTAGGTGGGGGGAGTTAAACAATAACAAGATTAGGATTAGAAATGTGAATGAAATCACACCCTCTGCTGCCACCCAAGTAATCAAACTGCCTCAAACAAAAGAGCAGTTCATTTAGTGCCACTAATTCCTGCTTGGTGGCTTCACAGCATTGCACTTTCATTATTCTATTAACCCCCACCACTCCTCCCCCATACACACACACACACACACACACACACACACACACACACACACACACACACCCAAACGCACAAATCCCCATAAATTGTGTTGTGGGACTGCTGCCAAAGCGGTGCCTGGGTTCAGCTGGGTAGTTAATCATCTCCTATAGCATGTAATTCTTGTAAACAATGTTTGTTCGCGCACCAAGAGAGCGCATGGTCCCCCCCCAGGCTCTAGTTAGCTGTGATGTGGCAGCGTACCTGGGAATAGTAGTTCATGTGCGAAAGGGCCAAAGGTCGCAAGGTGTTCATAATTGACTCCCTGTGCCAAGTAGGAGTGGAAGCATGGAAAATAACTCCCCGGCGTGGAATCGGTCGTCATGGCAGTGCTCCTGGGGGATTGAGTGGAGTGGCGCGGATCGTGAATATGAACAAATTTGAATTACGCTCTGGAGAAGAGGGTTGCCATGAAGCGCGGGCATGTACCTATGTAGTGTGTCGCTCGTTTGTGTGCGTGTTGCTGCATTGACTAGCGCCCATCTGTGCTTACAAACTGTTTAAAGCAGCGGACCTTTAGACGAAATGAAGAAAAAAAAAAAAAATAACTGTTGTTAATTCTTCACATTCACACAGTTCAATGTAGTGAAATGTAACTCCTGCATTCAACCCGTCCGAAGTAGGAGAAAAAACTGACATTGTGATATTTTTTCCCCTGCGATATATATTGCGATATTAAAAAAAGACTGTAATTTTTACAAGATGACATAAATAGCTCTATTTGGAAATAATAAATCATTCTCGACTACTGCGGTGATTTTGTAGGGGAGTGCATCTACATAGAAAATTCAAATTAAATAGGAACTTTTCTAATGTGAACCATTCTTTATTGAACTTTACAAACACCAAAGCAAGTAAGCGCTGCGACTACTCTTCTGAAGTGATTTTTAAAGAGGGAAATTAAGAAGAAATAAACTGGTTGACTGACATGACACCATTGTATTCATATAATACTATCAATCCAGGCTAAATGATCAATTGATGTCAATGATATTAATTATGTATGCATGTTGCTTCCTCTAAATTTCAGGTTGTGGTCGACTAGCGGGGCCTGCTTGTTTGTTAGCTTAATTGATCAACATTGATTGTGATTGGTAGTTCGCTGTGCATGCAGACCTGCACGCGCGCTAGCAACAAAATCTGTGTATACAAGAACAATTAAATCAGTGTAAATTACATTATATCAGACACAGACTTCTATTGTAGATTAGTGTTCCGTTTCCAGCATCGCGGCTCCGAAACGTAACGTTAGTTGGGACAGACGCCTTGTTTCTTGGCCCTTTCTCATGAAAAATGGCCGGGAGATATCGTGATTACGTTGCTTTAATCAGGTGATTTAGTTCGTCTTTGCAGCGAACATCAGCAGGTCATCAGCGTTAAACGGTCTCAGTGTATGTAATGTCTGTATCGACCATGTGCATTGTCGTGGACACATGCAGCCTCTTTTCTGGAAATCCTTGCGTGTCCGTGCAACTAACACAAGTCCAGACAGCGGTCTACTGTGTCTATGTATAAGACCATCTCCACCGCTTCCATCTGTGAGGTTGTCAGCTTTTTGTCTGCCTGGCTCAGAACGCTGTCCAGCAAAAAGCCACGAAGCTTAAAATGCTCTCAAAAGTTAGCTTTGGCTGTGCTACATTCAGCCTCTGTCACGTCCCGTGTGGAGCTTGTGAGCGCACAGCTGTCAAATCTGTCCCTGGGGAAAGTAACGTTGCGCCGAATTAAAAAAGGAACTACGTTTCGTTACCAACTTTTCAGTAGTAGCACATTACACTACTTTTTACCCGTAAAAGTTACAACGCGTTACAAAGTAACGTACACCCAAAACTGTTCACTACCCATCGAAAAGCCTGTGCATCACTGTGTCTGGCGGAAGCTGCTGCTTACGGTACTTTTCCTTACATGGGAGAGCCTCACTTCCCATAACGAACCCCGTCGGACTAACGTTACGTCACATTCACACGTTGCCCACATGGCTACCTGTCTTAAAGGGGAAGGGTCGGCCGGTAACAATCATGTAAAAGGAGAACGGTGAAAGATTACTTTCCTATCAAGCAGCAAAAAAGGTTTTAGCATCAACATCGCAACATCCTGCGATGTGACTATCGCGCATGCGCACATCGCGATGTAGACGATGAAACGAAATATCGCGCAGCCCTAGTAGGAGCAGTGGACTGCTGTACATAGACCATGTGTAACCTGCTTCAGCCTAGCATTGCCATGTTAAACCTGCCGAGACCTTTTGAATGATGCATTTGCTTCTGCATCTCTTGGTCGGTTTCCACGGTCACTGTGTACACAAGGTCATTTAGTGTCTGATCAATAGCTTGTATCGAGCCTACACTCCCCCACACCACCCCCTTGTTTCTGAAATGGCCGTTAAATCGATGGGAACAAATGAAATTAAGCTCCTGGGCGGCTCGGAGGAGCAAATGATCTTTCTGTGATTAATAACCCACTGTAAACGCATCTGTGCTGGGCACATCACATCAGAGGGTATTTCCTTGCCTCGGCTTGTTTCCTCAGGGTAAGACTAAGAGAATAAAGCTGTGGTAATGGTGTTTATCTGGGGAAGCACCATTTGGTAGAACATTGAAACAAGAACAAATGGTTTTGTTTGCACAGATGTAAGTATGTTACTTTTAGAGACTAAATTAAAAAGGATTATGCGGAACGCAGAGTACCAAGAATCTCGTCATTGAGGATAGAATCCACACACCTTGAAGATTTAAGGGCAGGATTTTGAGTGTCGAAATGATACAATGTCATATGACTTTGAGCTTTGAGGTTGTAGGAGGTTTGTTAACAGATGTAAAATGGCTAGCTCACTTCAAAATATATATCTCGCTAAAACTGATCTATAATACAAAACGTGATTTGTATGTATTGGATTTTCATGTTGTAGACAGCTAATAATAAACAAAATCAAGTTATCTCTCACTGTGCATCCTACTTCATGTTATACCCCAAGCCAAAGCTGGCCCTTTAAGGTGTTTATATAGTGATGTTAAGTCTGATACCAGAGCTCTGAGGCTCATCTCAAAATTGCGACAAGTTATGTCTTGACCACTGCGTTTTAGCTTGCTTTCCATGTGCGAACTTATGAAATTTGAAGCATTTTCCCGCTCCTTTGTCAGTTATATAAATTAGTTATATAAATTAGATCGACCGATACTGTTTTTTGAAGGCCGATACCGATTATTAGTAGTTAATAAAACCGACAACCGATATTTGGAACCGATATGCATCTACAGTGAAAATGAAAATCTTTAAGTCAAATTTAAGATTTTGGAATGTTACAAACGACACAAAACTTTGTTTAGATGCTTTAAGCAATTATTTAATAAATTAGAAACATTCAACATAATAGACAATAAAGGATAGTCAGATAGTGTTGAGGGCGGGATATTAAGTCAATGGTGAGTGAAAAAGAAGCAGAGGGACAGACCCAGAGCTGTAGCTCACTGAGTCAAACCTGCTCTTCGTGGGTTTTATGCTGCATTCCAGGCAACCCGTAACCCGTGTTTTCACTACCCGTGAACTCGTACCAGATCGTTGTACTCTCAGTTACAGTTTTTGACGTGACACACACATAAACCACAATGGCGATCCCTGTTGATGCTGTACAGACGCCGGTGATTAACGGTGAGAAATAGACATAAATAGGCAACGTAAAGTAATTCCGCACATTGTAATCAAAACAATACACATTCAATTGTGTACTACAACAGGTTATGTTAATTAAATCAAGCCCAAAATATGTCGCCGACTAGAAATCGCTAGTATCAGCTAGCGCTAGCTAACGTCAATGTTAGGTAGCCGCTAGCCTGGAACGTAGTGAGTCGTGACTTGAAGTCGTAATTTACGGTCTAAAAATTGTGTCTGGAACGCAGCATTAGTAGCGGTCTTGTTGAATAGCAACAGTGCTGTAACTTGTAACAAATTCCGTGAGAAGATTACAACCAACTAACCTTCCCTAACCTGTCTGTGGCACTCAAGTCCATTAATTTCTACTGAAGATGTACATTTTTAAAACTAGGTCACAGATATATAGTTTCATATTTAAAGGCTAAGTAATTTCCTATAAGCAAACATAGGAATAGGAGTAAACAGTACATTTGTTGGGTAGGGCTGTCGCGGTTACTTCATTACACTCCCACCGCAGGAGTCAAGCTTATCACCACAGTAACATACTTTTTTTTTGTTCTTGCAAGCGTGTTCAGTAGCCTGACCAGACCAATATTCCTGCAAAGTCAGCAATGGAAGTTTATGGCACAGAGGAATAAGCTATATCAGGCTTTGGTTGCTCAGACAATACTATTTGTTATTCGTTTAGGTCTATAGGATTAAGACAGCAAGAAAAATATAAAATCCCACCAGGCTTTAACTTTTAGAATGTAACTATAT
This sequence comes from Perca fluviatilis, assembly GCF_010015445.1. Classification (NCBI taxonomy): domain Eukaryota; kingdom Metazoa; phylum Chordata; class Actinopteri; order Perciformes; family Percidae; genus Perca; species Perca fluviatilis. The sequence continues at coordinate 17,647,417 of NC_053134.1, forward strand.
GTTGCTATTGATAATACTTTTTTTAATTCTTTCTAGTTCTTCCTTCGCACAACTTCCCCAGGCCCAGTGCATGCAGTGTCCTCAGCAGTTGGCACACAATAATAATACATCTTTGATGCTAAAGCCTGTTTTTGCCAACCGTGAGAATTCCCTGCCAAGGCTGAATCAGGCTAGTCAAGCTATGTTGAATTGCTTTTTAGGAAATTTGCCCATGCCGTGATTTGCGGGTTGTTGGTTTTTTTTACCATCATAAACCATTCCCTTCTGCGCTTTCGATATAGTGCTTAGGAAACAAGAACTGAACACGGCATTAGTTGTCCTGTCTTTCTCTGAGATGGATGATGTAGAATGGGGGGGGGGGGGGTTGTCCATAAAGCTCACTTATGGTCTGACAACAAGGCATTTTGAACGCGGTTTCAAAAGGCCTTGGTTGAAAGAAGTGCAGGAAGAGCAAGAAAAAAAAGCCAAGTCTGACGTGCAGAAGGCAACAGCAGTGAGTCTAGCATTTACATCCACTTATATGGATGCATACTTAGCTGTGATCTGTCAAGACGTGGGGTGAAATGAAGAGCTTTGCACTACCCTTCTAAAAGCTCACACAGCAAAAAAGGGGCAAGAGTCGGGCATGCAGGGTAAGGTGAGATGCCCTGGTACGGATGAAGCCTCTACATGAACCGTAAACCTTCACTACTCAATCTGTATAGCTCACACACTAAATTTCTTTCTCTTCCTGTCTTTTTAAATGTCATCGTCATTATCACTTCATTTAACCAGAATGGTATATTCACAAGCAGTTGATGCTGCCGCTGGTTGCCAAGAGAGATGGCAGGGCCCTGTGGGTTGGGTCCCGTGAGGGCTTCGAGCAGCGAGCGGTGAGCCGCTGCGCTACTGTGGCCCAACCACCACCCGACGTGTGATGTTTTTCCTATAGCCATGCTGTAGATCCTCTCTCTTTCTGTCGCTGCACAGATGGGTGGTACTCTAATATTCATAAGGGCTACACTAACTTTGATCTGGCTTTGCATTTGCAGCATGCGTCAGATCGAGATGGGGAGAGAGAGTGGATGGGAAGGGAAAGAGCGGGTGAGGTGAAAGCGGAGTGGGACTTTGTCCTACTGGCCAGGCACCCCCAACTCCTCCCTGTGCCCTTTTTTCTTTGCTCCTCGGTTCCTCCAGGCCCTCTGCACTTTCTATTATGCATGAGTGGCATAAACAGTACAGTGGATCTGCTGGCCAGACATCCCCACAGCTGTATGAGGGGAGGGGGGGGGGATTTTATCTGATATACAAAAACCAAAGGCATATTGTAGCATGGACTTTGGGTTCTTTTAGCAATAATGACAACCGACAATTTGAATCCCTGAACGTTCTTAGTTTTCATGCTAAGTCCTGCTCCCCACAGGGGATTGCAGATACAGTAAACCCACTTTATACATTATTTACAGTAGTTTTTCCCAAAACTTGCATATTTTGGGGTATGGGGCACTTGAATAGAACTGAGCTATTGCTATTACTGTCATTAGTAACACCTGTGCTTTGACCGGCTCGCTATATGTCTAATTTGTGAAGCTATGATTGGACACTCTTTGTTTGGGAGACATATAGTGAATGGTTAATTGATCTCAAGAGAGCATGCAAAAAGGAAGCCTTGCTGTCAAAAGCCCAAAGGTATCATTTATTCTGTTTTAACTTAATCTCATGCTTATAATAAAGCTTTTACCGTTTAAGTATGGTTTCTATCCTCAAAGAATGTCCGAGGATGTGACTCACTGCCCTGATCGTTTACAGTAGGGCTGTACCGAATACCAGTTTTTGTATGGGATTAGTTTTGTGACTTTAATTCCAAGCAAAACTTCTCAAGTATCAAACAAAAACACTAACTCAAGCAAAAAACTGTCACCTCAAAGGTAAAACTTAAAACTTGCAAACAAAACATTTGTGTAGTTGTAAACTATTGCTCTTTTATTTGTTTTATATTATGTCCTTTTGTTTACAGTTCCCTCTGCTTCTTTCTCAATGATCAGTCTTTTGCTCTCTCCATACGTTTGCAGTCATGCTCCCAGCTTTCTCGTTTACGCTCCCTGACTTTTTGCTTGCGATTCTGACACAAATATCTCGCGTAGGCGGGTCTTACAGGGGGCGTCCCCATTGGCTAATGAGAGTTAAGGGGGAAAGTTTGAGTGACAGCTCAGCCTCAGTGCAGGTAAACTAACGTTATAGACTCAGAGTCTGGTCTGGAGGACACACAAGCCACTCCACAGGGGATTCCTACAAGATTAATAAAGTGTAAGTATTATTAATATATATATTATCTGTGCTCTACGTTGCAAGCATGGTTACTACACATTTGTTGTTTCGTTGTGTTAAGTGACTAGCTAGCTAGCTAGTAAAGCTTTTTAAGTTAGCATTTAACATTAGCTATAGGCTACTGCTAACGTTATCTAAAACTTGTAGCCACCGGCTACCTTACTGAGCTAATAATTTACCATGGGAATCATGTATTCTTCGTGAGGCTTTACTCAATGGAGCTGTATTAATTATCGTCTTCTCTCTGTAGAGACCTGCAGGACCCGAGCAGAGCTACGATGCTCTCCCAGGTAACCTAAAGGTTAGTAACGTGCTATATTATGGTCTATTAGGAAAAATTATTATCCAGCTAACTACTAATTGTTGTGGTTGCTATTGGCCTGATAATACACAATGCTAGGGTATTGGTTAAGTTGTACAATGTAGAAGCTGTGAATGTAATATATATAGGGTTTGACACATACATTAGATAATGTTCCATCTGTACACACTGTTCTTTCTTTGCACTACCTTAAGATGGCAGATAACGGACGTATTTTTTGTATTTTTAGCTGTAAATGTCAACAATATTTAGAATTAATGCATAGTGTTACTACTGTCCAAATTATGTACTTTAACTAACACACCAGGCCGTTGACAAATACTTTGCTTAGTGATCATTATGGTTTGATGTGATGTGCATGTGTCCTGGTGGCTGGCCATATCTTACTTTACACATGTAGTCAACGTGGAGGTAGGAATCTAGAAAGTGTGATCAATAATATTCCAGAAATAAGTGTTCCAGTAGTGTTCAGAAAGCTAGAAAAATGTTTCTAGAGTGCAGGCTTTATTACAATTATTTATTATTGAGCTAATTTCAAACACGTTTTATCATCCAATAAGGTACTTCAAGCTTTACAATAAGAAGTCAAGGAAGTGAAGGACTACAGCCACATCCCAGCCCTTCAGAGAACTGTCCTGCAGAAAGGCTGCGTCCAGACTGGAGCGGTGGGCCATCAGTGAGCTCAGGAGACCAGATGATCCCAGGCGTCCAGGAGTTGTGTGTGATATTCCTGCACCACCCTCAGAAGTGTTGTTGCAGCACAAGTCAGCAGAGAAATACAGCTTGCCTTAGGTGAAACTGAATATGTGAAATATATACATAACCCAATTACTCAGTATGTTTGTGTATTGTTGGTGATGAAAAACTGACCCTGACCTATGATGTACTGCAAATAATGACTGACACTGAGTTCCAGCTTCTTCTACCACCGGAGCCCCAGCTAAATATGTTCAAATATCCATTATGTATGTGAAGTTTTATATTGGACTAAAAATAAAGCATTATAATAGTCTCAACCTTATTTCCTGTTTTATATAATGAACCAAACAGACAAGGGTGAATGTAAACATTTTTTTATATATTATGTGCATTTTAAAATATAATTACAGTAAGACAATGTAAACACAAATTAAATTACAGGACGTATGCTGTAGTAGGATATATATTGACATACAATGGACTAAGAAACTACAAGTACACCAATGAAAACTTAAGAAAAAGGTTATTGTAAGTGTTAATTGAGTATCTGAGCAAAATATGATCAATACATACACTATTGGTCTATACCCTGGCTGTTTGGCTGAAGCCGCCACAGTGTTTCCTCCACAGAGAGACCGAAGGCTCCTCTCCCTCTGCTGCTCCACGTCCTCCTGGTTGGTCTGCCTGCTGCCTGATGTGAGCTGTGATAGAAAATTATAACAAAGTTTCTTACACAAATCAAATGGTAACAAAGTTCTTACTGATAACTGAGGCTTCCAAGGTTGTGTGATTTACAATTAAAATAACTTGCTTTTAAGTAGCCATTAGCAAATGTGTAGGCTTTAAAAACACTATGAACATTTTCCTTATGCTGACCTGCTTGCAAATGCAACAGACGACATGTAATTAGAGTTAGGATAGCAGTCTTTGTCATAACTAGGAAAGTACAGAGGAGCACAAAACTATAAAGATGAACCAGTTAAGCAGTGCTAACACTGCATTTGTACTGTACAGTATGTGTCAACCTCTAGATATAGTACATTATATTCACAGCTTCAACATTGTACAACTTAACCAATACCCTAGCATTGTGTATTATCAGGCCAATAGCAACCACAACAATTAATAGTTAGCTGGATAATAATTTTTCCTAATAGACCATAATATAGCTCGTTACTAACCTTTAGGTTACCTGGGAGAGCATCGTAGCTCTGCTCTCGGTCCTGCAGGTCTCTACAGAGAGAAGACGATAATTAATACAGCTCCATTGAGTAAGGCCTCACGAAGAATACATGATTCCCATGGTAAATTATTAGCTCAGTAAAGGGAGTCGCGGGTGGCTTTTAGATAACGTTTGCAGTGTAGCTAACGTTAAATGCTAATAAAAAGCTTTACTAGGTAGCTAGCTAGCTAGTCACTTAACACAACGAAAACAACTAATGTCTAGTAACCATGCTTGCAACGTAGAATACAGATAATATATATATTAATAATACTTACACTTTATTAATCTTGTAGGAATCCCTGTGGAGTGGCTTGTGTGTCCTCCAGACCAGACTCTGAGTCTCTAACGTTAGTTTACCTGCACTGAGGCTGAGCTGTCACTCAAACTTTCCCCTTAACTCTCATTAGCCAATGGGGACGCACCCTGTAAGACCCACGCCGAGATATTTGTGTCAGAATCGCAAGCAAAAAGTCAGGGAGCGCCAAAGCGAAAGCTGGGAGCATGACTGCAAACGTGATGGAGAGAGCAAAAGACTGATCATTGAGAAAGAAGCAGAGGGAACTGTAAACAAAAAGGACATAATATAAAACAAATAAAAGAGCAATAGTTTACAACTACACAAATGTTTTGTTTGCAAGTTTTAAGTTTTACCTTTGAGATGACAATTTTTTTGCTTGAGTTAGTGTTTTTGTTCGATACTTGAGAAGTTTTGCTTGGAATTAAAGTCACAAAACTAATCCCATAGTTTTTGATCTTCGAAGCTTCGGTTGCTTTTCAACAGCGAATATTCGAAGCTTTGTGGGCGCGGCGCGGGGGAAACCAACATTTCCAAACCGCACCTGAAGGCAGCTTTTTTTTCACGGTAAAAGAGACAAGCGAGATGAAGCAACTGCTTTGTTGTTGCAGGACACAGTCCCCCGTTACTACAGTAGGCTACGTTTTTACTGTTCGTCATTAACTGCCGTAGCCTATTCGCAAGTCACGTTATTTTCCATGAAAATTAAGTGCACATTTTTATCACGTGTAAATGGCGGATAAAAGCAGCTCGTTCTACTTACAGAACTGTAAGTAGAACGAGCTACTCAAGCTTGATGTGCTGTTGTGGTAGGCCAGTTTCAAATTGCATATTTGACACTCTGCCTTTGTCTTGTCCTCACTTACTTTAAAGTTCTCCCACACAGATGAAGTCTTCGGCATTTTTGTCTTTGTAATGACGTTCAACTCATGGGCGTTTTAACTGGGGCATGTGACGTGACGTCCCAGTAAAATCTCAAAGTCTCCTATATTTCGCAGTAGATTAATTTAGATTGATAATAACGGGTAAAAAGGATAATACATTTTGTTTCTATTTTATTTTCCACAATGTCAAAGCAATGCAGCTTAACCCAAAATACAAGCTCAGGCATGCACTTCTGACCATGCAAACTGCGCTGTTCTGCGCTCTAGCCAGAGAATACTCCCGTTGCAGGAACACTTTAGTAGTCCAAGAAGAAGCAAATATATTTATTAAGTATAACGAGGTTGGGTTGTCCATCCTATTAAAATGGCTAGGCTATATAAGAAAATTGTAAAAGAGAGTATTATATTTCGAACATATTCAAGCGCGAATGAGAACTGTTTGGAGGGGGATGCCAGGTTGTGCAAAAAAACAACGAATATTCGAATGTCAAATTTTCAAATCAAATAACAACCCACCGAACGAATATTCGAATATTCAGGTCCAGCCCTAGTTTACAGTATTCGGTATTCTGTGCGTTTGCCTACCTGTGCTGTGGTGGGGCCCGAATAGAGAAATGGCTTTCTTCTCTCCTCCAAGCCCAAGTCCATCTGTTAAGGTGTGTTCATCATTCATAGTGACCCAGGTTAAGTGTCCTGAGAATTATATTTAAGGCTGCGGGTCCCAGTTGGCAATTAAGTACAATTCATTACAGCAGACACACAGGCCCTACATGGGAACATGCAAGAGCCGTGGCAAAACACTGTAGCAAGCAGGGGAGAGAGACGCCGATCTGGCAGAGGAGGGAGCGGAGAGTGTGAGATTGATGGAAAACAGGTTGGATATGTGTAGGAGGGAATCAATGTGAGAAAAGCGGCAGATTGTTTGTGTAGAAGAGGTGTGTGTCGATGAGAGGAAGAGTATTAAAATAAAGATAAACAAGATTGTTGGTAGGCCGAGTTGGTTTAGGAGAAAGAGTGGGGCTGTGTTTACGAGTGATAGCGTGGCTGCAGCCTTACCTGCTGATGTGGTCTGCCAGTATTGACCTTCCTCTCAGAGAGAATTTCATGCCTTTCATTTGTTACATTTTGATGTTGAGAGTGTAAGATGTTCGGGTGTTTTCTTGCCCTGCAATACTGATACTTTTTTGGAATGTGCGACCCCCAGCTGGTAAGGGTGGAGTGTTCAAAGAGCTTTTTTTGTTTACCATATGAAACATACCTAAAGCACTTGAACTAAATGAATTACTCTTTTAGATTGCCCTTTGGTGCTGCGGTGTAAACTTTGTGTTTCATGTTTTTAAACTTCTAATCGGACTTCTACTCTCTGTGGCCGCATTATGTAACGCAATTGCATAGGTTCTACGTTTTCTGTATCTGCTGACGTAAACTCACACAGCCAGATTTGCTGAGCACTTTTAATCTAATTTGTCACATATTCAGATTGTGGCGCTGTGCGTGTTGTTTATCACTCAGGCGCAGCAGCCTAGAAGCACACTTCCTGCCATCTGAGGTGCACTTTGCATGTTTAGTGGTTGGAAGATTAATGCAAATGCACTCATATTTGTTTCAGCCCAAATCATCACTGCTGTAGCCATATTTACTTGTTTTGTATTTGAACATAAAATCAAAAAAGAACTTGTTTTCTGCTTAGTGGGCACAGATTTGTAAAGTTTTAATCCCAACTTAATTTTTCAAGGATCTTGTTGCAATTTGAAATCTAACTCTTCATTTTAAACGTTTCCACATCTGTTGGAATTCGCACTTGTGCTTAGATTTAAAAAACAAAACAAAAAAAACACTTTACAAAACAGTCGCTTCTGTATGCGACAGTAGCTGTATTGAATATTTACAGCTGATGTCAAACTTGGTATTGCCATCCAAGGTAACTATTAGAGTTGGCCTTGAAGGCACCCAAGGCCCTTGAGTCCTCGCACGCACCATTCCCAATTCAGGCCATAATGCGAATGGCCCCGCCGGTGTGAGGAGCTATTCATTTTACTCAGAATGAAATTGATATAATCGAGCTCCCTCTTGGAAGCAGAATTGCATTGTACGTGGAGCGCCTTATTGCGTCAATTCTGCCCAAAAGTAAACAAAACATTAAAATGAAAAATCTTAATTCAATACAAGCCTTGTTCGTCTATTCATTTCACAAACGTTTTCTGAATTATTTGAACGCTCCATTGATCTCATTGTAAACAGGCTTTAGTGTATTCATAGAGCCTTCTTTGTGATTAAAAAGATTTTTTTTTTTCAGAAGTGTTCTTGTAAAACTTACTTACTGAGCCTCCCTCTTCTTTACAGATTCTTCAAAGGCCCGTTTTAGTATGAGTATGAAAAGGAAATGTACCACTGCATGCATTATTCTGACACAAAATCGTATCTAACCATACAGTTCATAAATACTGCACTGTTCATGAATGGCAGGCTTTAAATACCCGTTATGCAAACCTGCCACCCCTTCAATCTCCCCCTTCCTCCTTTTATTCTTCCTCTGCCTCACCTTGCTTCCGGCTTCTCCTTGCCATAATTATTCATTCATTTGGCTTTCTCATTGCATGCACATTGGCTAAGAGGTGCTGTAATCAGTTTTCTGATGGAAGGCATTTTTCCCTGTAATCCAACAGAGTGTATGCCAGGCCTCACTCTGGGTCTTTTCATATGGGAGCAGAAGAGGCTGTGCCTCTGGAGGCTTAGCATTCTTAATCTGAATGGCTTTTTGCATTTCCTGCCATCACTGTCAACATCACATGCCCTCTCTATAAAGTGCCACACAAAGCAGACACTGTTTGAGGTGCGTTCCAAAGCTTTTTTTAAAAAAACAAACAAATGTTTTTACCTGAGGCACAGGTATTAATGCTCTACTAGGTTTTCTGATCAAAGTGTACTGCTGATATTGTGACATAGCCGTAATAATGGATTTTTCCTCTTGCTAAGTAATAATTTAGCTAACAAGGCTAAGAGTCCACGGCCACGCTTGCAGCTCTGTAAAGGCACGGTCACACAAGCACAAAATGAACATTGGCAATTATCCGCCTCCCGTTCTATATGAGCGAAGAGGCGAATAAAACATTTGCCTAAGCGATCCAAATTAGGGCTGGACGATTAATCGAAAATGTATCGGCATCGAAATTCAGAAGCTGTTATCGACGTAATTTCCCATGACGACAATTTCAAAAATCGATTTCTGCTGATAGACCTAGTTTCTGACAATGGGTCATTTTGACGTGCAAAAATATCATTCGTTCGTGCATGACGGCGATTCAAACCTAATTCACTTCAATAAAAATAACTATACATGCTATTCTTGTCCCGAGCATCAAGGCGTGGCGGCGCTGCGGTGCAAATTCAACTCGTTTAGTACACGTTAACTCAAAGATTCGTAGCTAAAATATGAACGTGGAGGCCATTAATCGGCGCGCAAAGTCCTTGAAATCCATTCTGCAGTCAGCATCATATAGCCACGGCAAAAAGAAAACAAGGCAGTTTAATTAATTTTGGTTTTACTAAGAAATTGTGTAGCGCTGACGTTAACGGCACGACCTGCTGCAAGCCTTGTTAGCACACCTCCCGCCGGGGTGACAACGCAAGAAGAAGCTGAAGAAATAACGTCCTCTCTGGCTGAAGATGGTGGTGGTAACAGCTCGTCAGAGGCCGGTCACCATCCTAACCCCTCTCGCTCCTCTCTCTCCCGTTAATTTGGAACAGCCAGCAGTGGAGAGACGGGAAGAGCCGCTATACACGGCTGTTTGTTAAGGATGGAAGCTTGGGGTGCGTCGCTAAGGTCTAATTGAACGGAGGAATTCTGGTATTCTTCGGTAGTCTGAGTAACTTTAACCGTTGTTCATGTGAAATCTCAAAGACAGCCTGATGCTTTGTTTATAGGCTATGTGATATAACCTGCCTGGCTTGACACATTTGCGCGCAAGAAATAGAGGAGACGCCGAAACAATCGCTGCAGCGCGCGGGCCAACGCGGACGCTACGCGCCCGGTATGAATGGACAGATTGGACAACATGGCCGCCGAAATAAATAATAGCTGCGCTATGCGACTATACAACTATACACAATGCTTATGTTCCCGGTGTGTTTTCACTGTAACCCTTAACACAACCTAGCAAAGTGCAATAAATACACCAGCACTTTTTGCACATAGCAGTATAATCCTTGCAGTCACTTTTTAAGAGGTAGTATTGTCTGTACACTCATGTGTCCTTCCTTCGTGTCCTAAGATGTCTTATGTTGATCTTATATTGATTTCATGTCAATTTTGAATGGTTTCTCTGTTACATGTAGGGCTGTCCTCGACTAAAGAACTTCTTAGTCGACTAACACTTATACGATTTTGTCGACTAATCGATTAGTTGATTTAATTGACAGAGCTGTGCGCTTTGAGAGGTGGTTAAGACTAGAAAAGCACAATATAAATGTAGTTAATTAACCATCTGTAAAACTGAGTTTCTCCACAATTAATCCTGCAAAAGCACAACTTTAAATCTTGTGTTTACCACAAATGTGCTCATAAGTTTCTTGGAAATGAGTAATTAAGCATGAATAAGCATAAAATGACTATATCGAACTAAAAAAGAGGTGGCAGCCCTAGTTACATGTTTGTATTGTGAAGCAACAGAATTGTAGCATTATGCCCAAGACACATTTCCCCTCGGGGACAATAAAGTCTATTCTATTCTATTCTATATACTCTTCTTCTTTGTTTAAGTTATGAGTGTTAATCCTCAACTTTTACTGGATCTCTCCTGTCATGTCCGGCCCTGCCTCCAATGTTATGTTTTTCGTAGTTCTAGTTCTGTTAATATTTCCTGTTTTATTTTGAAATGCTCACCTTGTCTCTCTTTCAGATAGCGTCACTTCCTGCCCCTCTGTGATTGCCTGCCCTGTTTCACCTGTCCCTCATTACCCTTCCTTCCCTATGTATTTAGTCTCTGTGCCAGTTTGTCTACTTCATAGTGTTCTAGCGTTTTCTCCTCTTGCGTTCTTTGTTGGTAATTAGTAGGGGTGGGAATCACCAGAGGCCTCACGATACGATATCATCCCGATACTTATGCCACGATACGATATTATTGCGATTTTAAACATATTGCAATATTTTGCGATATATTGCAATGTATTACCTTTTTTCCAACTTCAGATTTTCCCCAATTTCAAATGATGTCCCGAAAAGGACAATTTTGTCAACATCTGTTTTATCTAAAAAGATACATTTCAATATTTGGTCATCTCACTTCAATTTTATTGCTGCAAAATGGGATTGTCAAGCAGACAAACTGACTAACACAACACATATGTCATAAAAGATCGATACTTGGCATCTGTGTATCGATACAGTATTGCCACAAAAAATATCGCGATACTATGCTGTATCGATTTTTTCCCCCACCCCTAGTAATTAGACCTAGCTTTTTTTGTGTTTTTGACTCAGCCTTTGCCTAGTGTTTTCTTACATACCTCTGTGCTTGAGTTTTGAGTCCTGCATTTGAGTCCACTGTCTGCCTGTACCACTGTCACACTCTCTGGGCAACACAAATTGCTAAATGAAATACACAGTGAATAAACAATGCTGTTCTTCCATATTATAGTCCACATCTTGGAGACTGGCATTACTGATAGCATGCATGACTGTTAAATCAGTAATATAGCTTTCCTGCCATGTACGTATTTGCAGAAGGCTGAGGTAGCAGAGGAAACATGGCTATGGGGCGTCTGTTTTTCCTTTTTTTTTTTTCCTTTTTTTTTTATTATTATATGGAAACAAGGTAGCTAGTACAACATTAATGATGCCTCCAACTGTCAGAAATGCCTTATGTTTTGGTTTACCGTTTTGTGTGGATAGCTATTAGTCCATGTTGTTGATGCTGCAGTTCTGTATTCAGCTCTCCAGGCTCTCCAGGCTCTACCTGCCTGCTCCTGCTGCTGCCACACATCACTTCAGGAAACTGATGAACTGTACTAACCTCAGATTAACCTCCCACCCCGTCTTTCTTTTTCTGCAAGCCCAGACCATCACTGGAGGTGAGTCATGCACTTGGCACTTGGGAACTACTGCGCGCACACACACACACACACACACACACACACACACACACACACACACACACACACACACACACACACACACACACACACACACACACACACACACACACACACACACACACACACAATGACGTAAAGTTGCTCATTGACAGGGTTATGGAGAGATTTAAAATCCACCTGCTCTCCACTGTCAGACGGGCCCTGCTAAGTCTGAAGTTTAACAGTCTGAGCTCTTGGTGCAGTAGGGAGAATATTTTAGGACATTCAAGTGCACGCACTCCTAATTCTCTCCAATATAAATACAATTTGAAAAAAAAAAAAGAACAAGAGGCTTCACAAGAAGTTTGATTTTTTTCATTTAAAAACATTGCGGTCTTCAGTGTCTTGCTTAAGGACACTTCAGCAGGGTACATGCTTGCTTACACTTGAGCCTCAACCTAGGTATTTAAAGACACCTTTTGCAATTTTGGCAAAATCTGCGTTTGGCACAGAAGATCTGGAAAGACTGCAGGGTACGACGGTGTGATAATACACATACCAATACGTATTACTCAAGTTTGAATATGAATAAACCTAATCTAATTGAGTAAAAGAGATTTTTTTAAGATTGTGATCACTACCCTCTTCTCCTTTTGGAGTAAAGATCAGTGAAGAATTGGTGTTGGCAGAAATGCATTCTGTGGTTTGTGTGTTAGCGTATCATTAACTGTTTTCCCTGAGGGGATAAACAAAATATCACATTCTTATTACTACGTGCATAGCATTCAGATGAATATATTCATTATTTGCTTCTTTGTATACATTTAGAGGATACTAGATTGTTTATTATTTCCTTCTATATTTTTGGCCTCATTAAATCCTAATGCAGCCCTAGTTTATGATATCCTTGTTTAAATCATTATTCAAGGAAGCTTATGCACTTCTTTGTGCTGACAAATAACAGGCACTGTGTCTACCGAGGCTTAAACTGCAGCAATCCTTTATCCTCCTATTTTCTATTTTTATGACATCAGTTTCTAAAGGTTATTTAGCCGAGAGAGGCAGGAAAAACGGTTAAACGTGCATGCCAATTGTTAAGGCACTTTAGTGAGGTGAATCAGAATTGGATTATCAACTCAAGACCTTTGCTTCCTTTGGTATTGTTTGTGGATTAGATACCTGTAGAGTCACAGTAGGTAGGTCTTCCACTACATTCATAATACTAGTGCAGTCTCAGTTCAAAACACCTGAGGATGGAAGAAATTGTGGGCCGAAACATTATGTGCCTTATTTGCACTATTAAAGCATTTTTCCGGAGCATTAAGCTGCTGTGCGGACTTGACCTTCTTTGAACATTCACGTTTTTGTCCTGCACCACCATCTACATGGATGTGCACAACATTGTCTTTTTTTTAATCAGTTCAAAACATGCCTGTTCGGAAAGGGCCGACTGCTCGGCCCCCGTGGTATTGCTGCCTGCAGCTTTCTCGGGAACTGCCCGTCTCTTCAACTTTACACTCACGCTGCGCGTCCTCGGGTCCTGTGCAATACACCTGCCACGACGTAGTCGCGTCCCGTACCCAAGTTGCGGCTACTCACGGTCAAAACACCGGTGGAATGCACTCTGGTTCAGAGGGAAACAAAACCCAGGAGCAGACTTTACCATTAGGCAAGGTAGGCAACTTCCTGAGGGCCCGAGGTAAAATGGCCCCAAACAGCTATAGATTTATTATGATCTTCAGATACCAAAATTATTGAATATATTACTATCCTTACTCATTGTAGCCCGAAATAACTTACTTTTTGTACTTTTTTCGTTTGCTTTTAGGGTGAGAGTTAGATAAGAAGATGGATGCCACTCTCATGTGTGTATGGTAAATATTAAGCTACAGACAGCAGCCAGTTAGCTTAGCACAAATACTGCAAACAGGGAACCTGCTACAGTAGCCTGGCTCTGTCCACAGGTAACAGAATCCACCTACCAACACCTTTTTGAAGCTCACTAATTAACAATCGCGTTTGTTAAATCTGCACAAAAGACACTGTTAAAAGGGCTTTACATGCGGTTATGTGCGTGTTTGAGCATTGTGAGCTAAGCTAACCGGCTGCTGGCCGTAACTTCATATTTATAACGGACAGATATGAGAGTGATGTTGGTCTTCTCATCTAACTCTTGGCAAGAAAGCCAAAAATGTATTTTGTATTTCCCAAAATGTCAAATTATTGCTTCGGGCAAGCGACCTAGTAATTTAGCCGAACATCAGCCACCGTTATACTTTCTGGGTTGTAACAAGGGTGCGAATTTTGTCAGCTGCTCTTGTTTGCGTCGACTGCACATGCCCTACTATGTTTTCATACGCCGACACCCAGTGTAGTATGTACAGAAGTGTGTTTTCGTCCGCTGTGTGTCCATTTTTGAATGTGTCAGAGCTCATACTGTAGACGACCTCACTTAGTGACGGGAAATGGACCAAAAGCAGAAACCAACAAATGTGTCTACTAGCACACCACAGTTTGTTCCCTTCCTGTGTAAGTCTGGTAAAACCATTACAATGTTTATTTAAGACTTCTAAAGTCAGCACAATGCACACTGAGAACTATATGGCTAAGGTTGTTTAATAATAGGGCTGAACGATTTGGGGGGAAAAAATCTTAATTGCGATTTTCCTGCCAGATATTGCGATTGGATTTGCGACAATCTGTGATATGTAAAATGATCCAGCATTTATCTTATGAAAAAACAGTAAATATAATAAGGAAAAGAGGAATACAAAATGTTAAATCAAATGTTACATCAAACATTCGTCTAAACATTTCACATTTGATTAATCGCGGTCTTTCAAATTGCGATTTTTGATTTGAAAATGATGAATCGTTCAGCCCTTGTTAATGACTAGCTAACATTAGCCTCAAGACTGTTAACAAAAACAAACACTAAATGAAGTAGCTTGAATAACAAAAGTGCCATTTCCCAATTTCCCAAAGCTCGCTTTAAATGGTGTACCAAAAGCAATATAGTTCTAACCATTAAAACTGAATGATCATTACAGCTGCCTTGTATTTGAAACTTTTCAGTCCCTATTAACTTGTATTAAATCAAATGGAAAATGAATGAGCAAATTCCAAATGCCTATAGAACTAAGTCCAAAGTGACCAGTAAAACTGTAAGAGGGATTCTGTTTTATGGCTTTGTATGAAATATTCTCTTTATTCACTTTACTTTTCAAGGTTCCATCTGAACCTTGAATCTGCTCCTTTGTAGTGTTTCAGTAGTTACAAGACAACACATCTGCCATGTTAATGATAGGATAGACCCTCTTTCTTTTTTTTTTTTTTACCGTCACGCTCAGAGATGAGTAGATAACCTTCACACAACAACGGTGATTCTGAGCTTCAAAGCTACATGCTGAGTGTTTTTTTTTTTTTTTTTTTTTTTTTACACAAGAGGCAGGTATTTTCAGGCTCCAAGTTACCTATTGTGGATTTACATTTCATTTGTTGATGCTGCCATTTGACCTCATAATAATAATTCAGGTAAATGCTAAAGAAAAGGAAAAAAAATAGCATTCCTCAAGGACACCCAGCAGTAGTTAATCAGAGCAGACATGCAATAAGCCAGGACATGAAATGAGATTAGAACAACTTTATAATTGTCCCCCGCAATGAAATCAGGAGAGAGAGTATCGACCCCGGTCCGTCCATCCAAATGTCACGCGCAATATCTGGGATGCCAGTGATTGGATTTTAATAATGCTCGGACGGGAAGGGTGATGACTGTCATTGCTTCGTTGTGGCATTTTACAAATTACACTGATTAGCAGTGGAGCAGTACAACGATTACATGATGTTCATCATGCACAATATCTTGGATGGTGTTGGACACTTTGTCACAACAGGCAAAGGGAGTATATATATATATATATATATATATATATATATATATATATATAGGAGGATCTGTGCCAAACAAAGATTCTTTTTAGTTTGTAGGATACGATTTGTATGCCGGGATGTCTGCAGCACCACAGTACTTTATTTTAGAATGGTTTGACACATATTTTGCCTTTAACAAATATTGCAGCCCCCCTGCGATTTGGATATTGCGCTAGTTCATATTGCGATTTCGATAACATTGTGCAGCCCTAATATACTCTATGAATCATATGTAAACAAATTTCTCGATTATGGAAAAAAAGTCAATCACAATTATTTTGGTCAAAATTGAAATCACGATTTAACACGATCACTCATTGACTTTTGGAAAGACGTTGCAATTATTGAACTTAAAATACAGTGAAACCGGTTAAGCAAATCAACAGTGAAAACCCCTTGAACTGTGAAATTGAACTTTTTGAATTCCCCCTCAGAACACAAGACAAAACAAGAGTTTACTTGCAAAATATCATGTGCAAAATAATCACTTTTCTTGGTTACATTGTTTTTGTGATTTTTAGCAGCCATAATTGAAATCGTGATCAAAATTTGATTAATTGCACAGCCCTACAAACTGTACTACATAACATATAAAACCGATGATGTATCAAAAGTGCAATATATATGTAATATACAATGTACAATGTATTTTGAGTCGTACGCATGAAATCATCAAATCAAGTTTATTTATAAAGCACATGTATGCTGTACAATGAATTAGCAACAATAACATACCGTGGTAACAGCATAAAAGCAGTAGAGATGACATACAGTAACCATACCATCCCATGCACTGATAAGTAAAGGAAGAGATGGGACAATATACAACACAAGAGACGAGACGTAAAGCCTCAAGGATCCTCCAAGGCCTGAGGAAACTTGTGGGTCTTAAGTTTGGCCTTAAACATGTCTACAGCAGGGAAACACTTGATTTGAAAACGGTAAACTGTTCCGAAGCTTTGGGGCGGCTGCTGCGAATGCCTATACACCTTAGCATCGAACGAGGGACAGCCAGGAGCTGCTGGTCCGAGGAACTGAGAGATCTGGGGTTGGAAAGGTGGGCAGAGGGGCTCAGTGATGTACTGGGGGCACCATGCTGTCTAAAGCTTTATAAACAAATTATATAACCGTAAAACTCAGTCCTATACTTGACCGGTAGCCAATGCAGGGACGCCAGTACAGGTGTGATGCTGTCTCTCTTCCTGGTACCAGTTAGTAGTCTAGCAGCAGCATTCTGATATGACCAATGAACAAACCAGTTTACTTATCTATATAATATAACAAATGTACAGACTAATGAATAACTATATACGTATATCAGCCAGAATGATGAAAACATTACATACACATTTCATCAAAACAAATGAGACGTGCATCACAAAGTATAATAAACAATGAACATATTAAATGTGTGAACACGATAGCCATCCAAGAATCTAGCAATTTAGTAAGCAGACATGTGGGAACATTACACATTGTACATGCATCACACAATGTAAAAGTGACAAACCAAACAAATGATCAGACATTACATCAAACTAACAGCCCTCATCTGTTATTAGCTCCGTTATTTGGTTTTCCAGTCCACACACAGACTGTATAGTCAAGTCTTTTATCAGCCCTCGCATATAAAACCACAGGCAGCCGTTTCCAGAGTGCCTGGTGACACAAGTCAAGAATCTAGTAAACAAAAGGCTGAGTTATTTCTTTTCTCAGGGGTTGGCGAAGAAATGTCACTTTATGAGTTTTTTTAACATTAATATGCGTTCCACCAGCCTGCCTATGGTCCCCCATTGGCTAGAAATGGTGATAGGTGTAAACCGAGCCCTGGGTATCCTGCTCTGCCTTTGAGAAAATGAAAGCTCAGATGGGCCGATCTGGAATCTTCTCCTTATGAGGTCATAAGGAGCAAGGTTACCTCCCCTTTCTCTGCTTTGCCCGCCCAGAGAATTTGGCCCACCCATGAGAGAGAGAGAGACATCATGGCTTTCAAACGAGCAAAGTGGCAGTTGGTCAAGGCCACACCCCCACCCTCCACCTTGCCCCCCCCCCCTCTCCTCCTCAATAGCTACAGAAACAAATGGCACATCCTAAGGAAAGTTCATTGTGGGACTGGCTCTAATCGCTGTAATTCTGCACAGAGGCTGAATTTCGGGGAAGAGACTTCAGATCAGAGGTGTATAAAGTACTAGAGACCCAGAATTGAGTAAAAGTACAAGTGCTCTATCAAAAAAGTGACTTGAGTAGAAGTGCTCTTTAAGCACCACACTTAAGTGGAAGTATTAAAGTATTCAACATTTTTTGTACTTAAGTATTGCAAGTAGTTTATTTTAAAATGTACTACTCAAGTACTGAAAGTAAAAGTACAAGTACTGTGTTATTTTAGTTAAAGAAAGCAGTCAAAAGTTTGAATATCATATTGTCAGTTATGTCAAATGTTTAGCCTAAGGCTGTAGCCAAAGGAATTAACAAATATTAAATACATTATATTAAAAATAACAAATATTAACAAATACCAAAATAAAATGTACAATTATCACACTGTGCAAGCAAAACGAACATCCTCTCCAGCACAGTAACGATTAAAGCGCCAAAAAACGTATCACACACTACCTAGTAACATGTGTGATGTAGGTACAGGAAGGTTAGCAAGCTAGCAACATCCAGATAAACTAGCAGCTTCACATCGCAGGGTCAAACGGTTAACATTCAGTACTCACTGCAGACTGAAACAACTCCGGAATAGATTACTCTGCTGCAACAAAAGCTAAATAGAAAGAGTACAAACTTACATCGTCTCTGACTTCTGAACGGGCAACCGTACGTAAATTACGTAATTAGCGTACGTAACTAACGTACACACACTGTAACCTACACAGTCTCCGTAGCGTGAGGAATTCACAACCGTAACGATGCAGCACATAAAAAAAATCTATCGGGAGTATTAAACTCATCGAAAATATGTACTCAAGTAAAAGTGGAAGTAGGAGAAAAAAATACTACTACAGTACAGATACAGCCTTTTAGTACTTAAGTAGAGTAGTGAAGTAGTTCTACTTCGTTACTATACAGCTCTGCTTCACATACAATATTAGGGGACCACTAAGGCCTATATAAAAGCATCCAAAAAGCAGCATGTCATGGGACCTTTAAAGATGATGTCATCCTGGACTTAATTCATCAGGTGGACAGAAGCACTTTAATGGGATGCTCTGGGTCTCATGGATGTGTTAGTGGGGAAGTCGTTTGCCTACTGTTAGATTAACCATAACGACCTGTACCTGCTGTTTTTTACATTTTACTTTTTTACCCCTAATTTATCAAAATTGCTTAACATACAATACAATATATTGAACAAACAAGCAAAGCATTCAATGACACATATGAGTAAACACACTAAAAGTATGTTTCTGTCCACCTATTTAATGCACATTTTTAATTTGCACAAAAACACCTGAGTAGAAAAGCTAAAAGGAAAAAAAAAAGAAGAAAAAAAAGCCCAATGGTAACAGACTCTGCAAATATATCATGACTTACATAAGGGATGTGACTTAAACGCCGCTCAAACTTCCCGAGAACATCAGATCTGTGTGGAGCCATGGCTTAATACTACTTAATACTAGGGTTGGGTATCGTTTGGTTTTTTTTCGATTCCGGTGCTAAATCGATACTTTTAAAACGGTGCCGGTGACTAAACGGTGCCTGAACCGGTACTTTTCAATAAAGTTAAAAAAAAAAGAAGAAGAAAAAAAATAAGGGTAGTAAACAACAAGTCAGTGACTTGTTTATTGCTAAGGCCATGGTCAAAATTAAAGATTTAATAATAATGTAATAACTATAACAATAACAATAACTTATTTCACCAGTATATTGCTGTTGAACCCCAGATGGGAAAAGGGTATTTTACAATTACTGTGAATGCACCACGAGGCTACCTGTTTTAAGTGAACGCACCGTCTGTGTTATTTAATTCCGACAATGGCAGCTGCAAGTGAACGCACCGTCTGTGTTGTTTAATTCCGACGACGGCAGCTGCAAGTGAACGCACCGTCTGTGTTGTTTAATTCCGACCATATAAACATACTGTATATCTATGAATTGCGACAACGGCAACTGCTGCTGCGCTGCAGAGCAGACTGTTACATCCCGCTGTTGAAGTCCTCCACAGTGAAATACAGTCACACTTTACACTGTTTAAAGTTAGCTGTCAACATTTTACCGGTGTTTAATCCAGCTGCTAGCTAAAGGTAGGCTAACGTTACATGCTGTCAGGTGTAGTGTAAAGTCAAGCACCGAAATGAGGCACCGAAAATTTCGTTCTTATTCGGTCTCGTTACTACCGTTTACGTCGGCACCGGTTCCCTATTGGCACCGAGTTTCGGTACCCAACCCTACTTAATACGCAAACTAATTCCCAATTATTCACGCACAACACTAGTGGGTGGAAATGCACATTCATTCGAATGTGGTTGAAACTTGCACTACATTTGGATGGAAACCTGGCTTATGATTTTTTTTATTTTTTGTAGTTATGTTTTAAAATGGAAGTCTGGGCCTTTAGCCTATCTTGTTTATTCATCAAGTCAGTGGCGACTCCAAAACGGAGCACCCAGTGTGAGCTGAAATATAGATGGCAAATCTAGGAATAGCTGGAGACAAAGCATTAAAGAGAGAGAGGCCAAGTTTAGCTCCCTGTCTGCACGACTGACGCTCCAGTGAGACTCTGTTCTGAGTGAGAGATGACGCAGCTAATTGTTTTCCACCAACCTCGCGTGCTGCGTCGACCGGCTCACGGCGAGGGGCCGTGACCGCCCGCCGGTGTCCAGGCATGTGTTAAAAGCCTTCCCACAGTGCAACACGCCCTGGACTCATTTCACACTCTTTTTCATTGTGAGGGAGCCCAGCCGTGTGTGTATGTGTTTTGTGCGCACATTTGAGTTCAATATCTAGTTGTTTGTGTGAGATTGCGGTGTCAGTGTTTGTCTTTTCTCTGCGTGGACAGCACATATGTCCCAGGGTGCGTGAATTTGTGTTTGCGTTCAGACTCGTCATCCTTACACGGCGGCCGACGATACAGGCAGCTACGCCTGTCAGCGTGATTAGTGTCGCCCACGAGTTGTCTGTTTCTCACACGCCTGCGCCTCTCTCCACACTCAGTGGGAGAACCTTTCGCTATTTTAATTTGCAACTGAGAAGAGCGTCTTTGTATGAGGCTACATATCTGGCTTAAATTTTGGAATTCTTTTCAAAAGGAAGAGTGATACAAATTGCTTAACTAAATCATTTCTTTTTGTGTCTTCACTGTTTAAGATGAGGAGTATTGGTTGATAGACAGACCGAGCAATTTGATTGAAGGGAAAGAGGGGTCAGAGGCAATTTTGAATCATTGGGAAGCTTGCACAAGGGACCATCAGGGGTGAAACCACCATCACTTAAGGCGCTCGTTGGGGGGAGGGGTGAAATACTTGTTTTCGTAACAATCAACGCTGTTGAATGCTGTCCTCCTTTCCTACTCTTTCTTCAATGCCAAAATAATATATCTCTTTCTCTCCCAGTGACCCAGCAGGGCTCCAGACTAACTTTTTGCCTTGGTTGCACTGGTGCGCCTGGCTTTTTTTACACAAAATTTAGGTGCACCCAAATTTTTCCTCGCATCGCCGTTAACGCTGAATGGCGATACACAATATATAGCTCTGTATTTTTTTTACAAAGTGGGCTAAATGTTCAGTTTTAAGTAAAAGCCACTTTTCACAAGCTCTTTTATTAAAACAGATTGTGATTAAAATAAAATGCAAAGACAAGGTTTCCTTTTCCAGTTTAAAAATATACAGCTGCAACACATGTAAATGAAAGTTATCTGAAATAAATAGCGTGTATATATATATATATATAATCTCTGAGAAAGCTCCTTCACTTGTTTTCAACAACAATAACAGACTGATTAAAAAAGAGGACGCCTGGATAGCTCAGTTGGTAAATATAGAGGTTTGACTCCAACCTGCGGCCCTTTCCTACATGTCATTCCCCCCCCACCCCCCCCTCCCCTTTCATGTCTTCAGCTCTCCTATCAAAATAAAGGCCGAAATCTTTAATAATAATAATAAAATAAAAAAAATAAAAACCGACCTAAAGACAGGGGGAGTGCGATGGACTGAAGCATATGCTACTCAGAGAGTGACGGCTGACTCATCAGCGGCGTTACACCCGTCTTGTGTCGGCTATGAAATGTCTGTATCGTCACTGCGCTGCATTTTTATGAACTATGATGCAGCAGGCTCCGTCTTACACGCTATTACTCAACGAACTGAAGTTAGTTGCATTTAATAACTTCTAATGTGTTTTTTGCCGTGGCGGCCGCAATAACAGAGAGTTACCAGCGGAAACACTGGTACTAATACAGGTTTCCCTCTCATACTTAACAATATACAATACAATATAAAGCTGTGTTAATAACAATTAAAACTGTAGACAAATGTAAGTAGTTTGGACCGGCGGCGCTGTGTCTCTCCGTGTTGCAGGGGAGCCGTGTGAATGGGGGCGGGGCTGCGCGGAGGAGACATCCAAACACAGGCACGGCTTTACAGAAGGAATGGGTCATGTAACGCAACATTAAACCATATCCATATAAACGACATCGCTTCGTTCGTGGAGAGGCAGCGGATGCGAGGATTTTGGGTGCACCGGTGCAACCTAGGAAAAATCTTAGTCGCACCCTTACAAATTTTGGTCGCATTTGGTCGCACTCTAGAGCCCTGCCCAGTCTTTCTGCTTGAGCAGCACTGGTTGAAGCCTGAAAATATTAAACAAATTAATAACACGTGCCTTTTTCAGTCACGGAAAATACTTTTCAATACTCATCTGGATTGAAGCAGCAAACATTCAGTGTAAGAGTAAAAAAAAATGACATAACATTATTGATAATAAGTTTATTTGATTAACAGCTGCTACATAACGTGTTTTGACCTCGACAACCCAACTGCATTTTACCGCAAACTTGCGACTAGTTGACGCGTGAGCGACAGAGAGACGGAGGAGAGCAGGGAAAGGAAATGCAGCTGAATGAATACGCTGCGTGTTTTAAATAGGGTTAAAAAAAAATAAATAAAAAAAAACGCAATATGTGGCGGCCGGTGTTGCCTGTATGGCACACCGCCACCAATTAGTCTATGTGTGGGAAACACTGGAGAGCAGTACTGTGGATCCATAGCACAGCCATCAGTGATAGTTCAGATACATGCGTGTGTGTTTCTGTGGTGGATGGTGTGGGACCATCAGTGTTCATGTACATGTTATCCGTAAAATAAAGTAGCGTGTCACAGCTTGGCTGTCGGCAGAATGGAAAACATGATCTAATCTAATCATATTGGTTTGACTCCCCCTGAACATAAAAGATTGCTATATAGCTATAGCGCGCTATAACAGTTATGGTACATGGGGATGTTTTTCTGGCATGTTTTCTAGGGGTGGGAATCACCAGAGGCCTCACGATACGATCCTTATGTCACGATGCGATATTATTGCGATTTTAAACATATTGCAATATTCTGCTATTTATCGCAATGCATTACCTTTTTTTCAACTTCAAATTTTTCCCAATTTCAAATGATGTCCCCAAAGGACAGTTTTGTCAACATCTGTTTTATCTAAAAAGATACATTTCTCTGTCTGTTCATCTCACTTCCATTTTATTGCTGCAAAATGGGATTGTCAAGCAGACAAACTGACCAACACATATATAATAAAAGATCGATACTTGGCGTCTGTACAGTACTACAGTATTGCCACAAAAAATATCGCGATACTATGCTGTATTGATTTTTTTCCCCCCACCCCTAATGTTTTCATTGACATGCTGCAGAAATATGCAACGCCGTTCATCCATTTTATTGTTATTCCTGCCACTCCATTCCTGCCACTGTATGAATGTATTATACCAGTGCCCTACACAGAAAACATGGTTGTCTTAACACAAAAATAACATGGATATGGTATTTGTTGGAATTGTGTGACAACCTTGCTATTCCAATAGGTTCTACATTTGGGTTTATAATTTATATATTTGCAATCCTAGCCCACACACACCTACCGTGTTTTAACTCCGAATGTGTGATTCACTTTGTAAATGTAAGGTGGGTAAATCCTGTTCTCTGTCTGCCAGTTTAAGAGTGGGAAAAACCAGCACGTTTGGGGTAGTTTTTTGTCGGGCTAAGCTTGTGATCCATTTGACAGCTGCGAAGTAAACTCATGTATTTGGAAACCCCCGTGAGACCTGTGCAACCAAGGCAGGATCAAAGATCTGGAGTGGATTTTGATGTTGTGCAGCGTCTGCAGAGACTTCTGTCGTCAGCATCGTGCGCAGTCACTTAACCTCCTAATTTTACAGTTGCATCATGGTTAAAAGGGCGACATCTCCTTGGCACCAGCCAAAGGTGTCCTGTCTGCTTTATGTGCTCTACCCACCTGGCTTTAGCCTGCACTCTGAAATGGTCTCTACTGCCCTTCCCTGAGCTCTTCTTTATTGAGGATCTGTGGGTTAGGGTCCCTAAATCAAACACACCCGCACTTCACCTCCAGGTCACCTTTTTTTTTTTTTACGTCTTGCTGCTCAACTATACTTTTAAAGAAATCTCACAACATCTTGTGCCTCCTGTGCCTTTGGACCCCTGCCAGCGTCTGTACACTTTGCATCTATGTATAGATGACAGTATGATCCAAACTGAAAATGTATTCTGTTGGTACCACTGATTGTACTGCATTTTGCATTACATTTCCATAAAGGACACATTTTTGATACCGGTCTTCGATGTACACGGAATCATTTATTAAATTGTAGACAGATATTTTCTTCTGCAGCCTGTTATTAGATTTCTTTTGCTATTTTGAGAAACTTGACTCCTCTGAGCTTGTTTGTCCTCCAGTACAGTCTTTACAACATAGGATGACATAATCCTACACAATGGTGTGATAAATAAAATAATAAATCGCATATATAGCGTGATAACATAATAGTCTGACAGCTTTGCATTTGTACTACCATTACTGATTTTGGAATCCCCGTAATTTGACTATAAGAAGACGTATCAGGACAAGCTGCCCTGTGTTTTTTGAGTTTGAGACACTTAACTGTCAATGTATGCTCATTAGAAATGGCACAATAGTGGGACATATAAAGAGCCAATCTTTATTCATTCAAATAGAGGGCACCCACGCTAGGTGTCTTTCTTCTGTAGATAATAAATTGCTTCGCTCTCTCTGTCTCTCTCTATCTTTCTCGGTCTCTCTTTCTCCACCCACCACCTCTCAGCGTTTGAGAAAGTCGACGGAATTTAAATGGGATAAATCATAAATCTGATTAGGCGAATATTCTCTGTGATCTGGAGGGCAATATGGATAAAAAGGCGATGAATTGAAAATGATGAGAAGACTTTTTTTTATTTTTTATTTTTTTTCTTCTTCTCTGTCTGTCTTTCCATCCCACCCCCTGTCAGGAGTTTAGTTGAATAATTTACTAGCAGAGAAATAATGTGAGGTACTTCATTAGATTGCAAAGCGCTCTGGTGTCAACGGAGATGTCTGCTAATTGAGAAGCGTTTGATGAATCACGATCAGGACCGTGACGATTTGGTAACGGTCTCCAGGTCTTTTACGGTAACTTGTAATTTTGAGCGGTCTCCACAGGGGTTTCATACTGCTCCACAAACAGTCATTAACTCGCTATTAATGTTTGCTCAAGGTGGACTGAAGCGGACTTCGCCCCCCCCAACCAAAATTAAGGATTAGAATTAACGTTTTGGATTGAAAACTTTCACAAAGATAGGTGACAAGTAGGGCTGGGTATCGTTCAAATACCGTGACTTCGATACCGCTTCCTGAGCGCTACCGCTTCCTGAACGCTACTTTTTTTTTTTCGATAAAAAATTTCCAATTTCATAACATCCATTTTATCAAAAAGAAATTACAACATTACACATTACGGCACAAATCTTTTTATTTATTTTTCAGCTCCTTCTACGTGAGCCCCGTCTCTGTGTGTAACGTAGAGTTTTTACTGCGTGTCTCTACGACGTGTAACGTTACACAGCCAATCAGCAGCTTTATTAGATCTTGGTAGAAGCGTGCTGCGTGCTCATTGGCTCGCTGACTCTGCTGAGATCTACTCCTTAGGTATTAAAATTTGGTATTGAATGACGAGGCATTTTTCGATACTCAATACCAAGGAGGCAATTCGGTCGGCCCCTAAAAAGTATTGAATTGGGTACCCAGCCCTAGTGACAAGGAGGGTTTCTCTGAATTCTTACAGACAGAATGACACACACAAGGCATTTCAGACCATTTGTTGGACCAACATTGCAACAAAAATACACCGTACACTGTCTCATGTTGATAAAGGTCAGTACTGTTAAAAGAGTCCTACATGTGGCCAAACATTGTTGTGTGTCTGACACCTCTGACACCATCTGTGCCCCAACGGGATCAGGACTTTTCCCCTCCCTGCTATGAAAAAGATGGGCACTGCCGCTGAACTGGCTGGCCTTTTTTTCTCCAAAGAAAAATAAAAGACTCATATTTAATCGGCGCAATCCTTTTCACATTGGGCTGAAGATGCATTTCATTACAGGTTGTAAGGTCAGGAGGCGGCATCGACTTCTAAGCCTGATGACTTCACATTATTCAGTCTTACGCCATTAGCTGCAAAGATTATTAGCTCAAAGTTTATAGCTTTGTCAGAGTTTGAGGTTAATGAAAAGGAATGACAGGAAGTTATTACTTCAAATGGGTTATTTCGTGCTCTGGGGCTCAAGATATTCTAGGAAGAATCCTTTAAGATTTGATAGAAACACAAAAGGTTTTACCACCTGATAAATGGCTCTGTATGTTCCAGTGTCAGTATAGTTTCATGTACTGTTATGTTCACCTCATTTATTCTTAGAGCCCCTATACGTTTGAATAGACCAACAAAAATGCAAGCCTGCATGCAAAATTTCAACACAGTGGGCTTTGGTAAAAATGTGCAGGGTCCTCCGGCAAAAAAAAGCTGGCTCAACTTTTGTTGCAATGCGACATCATCCTGCGAGTTGCTGCGTTGTCCAATCAAATACGTGCAAGCACACATTTCTTGTAGATTCCTTTCAAACGTCAATAGTGTATTTTATGTATTTTTTTTCAATAATTGCTGTTTTTTGTACCGGAACTCATTGGATCTTCCATCACAAAATTCATAGAATGTGTGCTTACCTTTTTTATTTTTTATTTTTATAACTTCTACATTTATAACTGTCAATGCCCCTGAATATCTATATATATATATATATATTTTTTTTTTACATACATTTTAATCTAACCTTGGTGACCTTCTTAGCACATTAGATGTAGGCCAGACTCAGTAAGCATACAGCGTGAGGAGTGTTTTTATCATGCCAGAGACGGCGCAGAGGAGCGGGCCATTGATCTGTGAAACCACAGTGTCAAACCTCTGCTCTGTGAACAGTGTGTTGACTGCAAGACTGCACGTAAATTGAAACTTTTTTTTGATCCCAGAAGTTTTAATAGTGCATTCAAAAATGTCACTTTGCACAACCTTTCTATATACTGTAGTGCTCAAAAAAAAAAAAGCCAGTCACACTTCTCATCCCAAAGCTATTAAAACCCTGTACCAGTCAGTGGTGCATGATGATAATGTTATAAAGGCTCGTCTCAGGGTTTAGACTTGTAAGAAAAAGCTCACAACTTTGTGTCATTTATCTTGGTATGAGATGATGCATGGGGTCCAAGTGTCCGTGTTACTCTGCATACTCGGCATTTGTCAAATGGTTTAAGGTCTATGTCTTGACAGGGTTGCGTCTTCTCTCTTAACCTGTTTCTGATTTTTGATAGGGGGAACATCCAGCTTTGGCAATGGCTTTTTCAGCTTTCAAGGTGCACTTGAACAGTATACCGCTGAAGGTAAAGTTGCTGGCGTTGAGGTTTGTGGCCCCCAACCTTAAAGCTAGGAGAGGCAGTTTATTTTTGGTGGTGTTTGGCAAAAAAATTCCATAATAATATTTCAACATATTGTAATTGAAGTGTTAGAGTTCTACATCTCCTCTTGGGCTTTGTATTCAGGCTTTAGTTAGTCTGGATCAACAGATGTACATGTCCAGGATATTTGCCTGACACGATTGGCAGGAATTAGCTATGGACAATATACACACTTTGTAATGTATGCGTGATGTGGCCAGACCTTACTCCACAGTGCTGTGGAGATAGGTTTGGCAACGCAAGACTAGCCTTAAATAAATCTAGCCGTCACAGGAGACTTTGGCCAATCACAGGTCATTTCATAGAGAGTGTTCCTATTGGCTGTTCTGCCAATGCAGATGGGCGTGCGCGTTCCTTCAGTGGAGGTTCTGTTTACTTAGGCTCAGGGCTGCAGCTAATTCAAAGCTAAACTATTAGATAAGAAACTTTATTGTGATCAATCTACATAACCCATCTGAAAGGATCAGTGTGAAACCCATGACCAAAATAGTCATACATTCTGTCATTGTGTTACTTATGGATGGAATTATAGTGAAAAATAAATTATTCCCCTTTGTGCTGGGGACCCCCTGTAACCCCCTCAAGGACCCCTGGGGGTTCACGGACCCCGCTTTGGGAACCACTGTATTAAAGAAGCCGAATATGGTGCAGCCAGTCAGCTTTGCTGCCAATTTGCCCCATTGGCCACTTGCGATACTGATAACAAAATAAATCCCCTGCTTCCCTTCCCTTCCTGGCTCATTGCATTAAGTTTTCTTTTTTACCATGAGGATTTTATACTACAAGACTCCCCCAAAGCCTAGAAAAGCAATTTTTTTTATCTTTGTTTGGCCAATGTAAAGTCTACGATCCAAGCGGGACCTAAGCTTATTTGCTAAAATGGGGTAAAGTGTTTTGCACTCCAGGAGGACTGTCGAACAGTGCCTCCTATTTTCCATCTGAGAGAACCCAACAGGCATTGATTAGTAAGTGTGCCTCCCACTGGAGGTGTAATGGGCATGGCCACCTGTGAAGAAACCCTAAGGGTTGACCAAGGACGTGCTGGAGGGGGAATATACCTCACAGCTGGTCTGGGAACACCTTGGGATCCCACAGTTGGTGGAAGTTGCCCTGCAGAAGCATGTCTGCCCTGCCCCGCGACACTGCAGTCACACTGCGGTCCAAGCAAATGGAGATGTGAATAAATGGATTCCCTGAGGTACCCAATAATTTGCCATCCATCCACACAACCATCCATCCGACACATCTCTAAGCGAGCGACGCGTAAGCTGTACACATTCCAATTTTTCTGCCCTGCCACCCCCACAGCACACGCACACGCACACACACACACACGTAGCCTCCATATCTCCCACAGATATAGTGTATCCGGTGACCGGTACATTTGAGCCACAAACCCTTCCATTTCTCCATCGCTCACTCTCGCTATCCCTCCATCGCCGCCTGAGCGGGGCGTCGGGATGCTATCGCGCCCCAGGCAATCAGAGATACAGTCATATGTCACAAATAGGTGTCAACTCTTATTACAGTTGGGGAGGGGTTGAAGGCAAGTGAAAACTCACTTATTAGAAAGGACATATCTGTGACATACACACACCCATGCTGGATATCACCTTTTTTTTTCCTTAACAGGCCGGCGATATTTGACCAATAACACAAATGTAATACCTCTCCCCTCCGCTCCCCCGCCACCATCCCAGCTGATTTACTGGACCTGTAAACGGCAAGTATAGTTTATTTAATGTTTTTTTTTTTTTTTTTTTTTTTTTTAAAGGATGGAAAGTGAGCTTGCAGGTATGGGAAGGACACACAGGGCCTCATCTCCACTTTCATACAGTAGCCTTGACTATTATCAAGTTATTTGTTGGAAATTGGTATGATTTATTGCTTGGTGTTAGTTTTTCGGCCCAGTTTAGCAAAGTTGGTATGGAAAAAAAGTTTTCATATCTCGTGTCATCTTTTTCCATTTATTGCCTTTCCTGTCGCCTCCGGGTGTTTTGTGGTGAGTGTTTCTGAAAACAAAGTTTCAGGGTCATGTTTTTTAAAGAAGTTATTGTGAAATTATAGCAAATGTAGTTTGTGGTAACAAGTTGTTGATGCTTTGTCTGAAGAGATTTCTTAAATGTTTCACAAGTTTTATAAGGTTCGGTGTCTATAAGAGCAGTTAAAGCAATATTTGACAACACAGTACTGTGATTTCATAAATATTCAAATACTACTAAGACATGGTTCCATTTTGCCCCTAAAGTGTCTATATATATATATATATATATATATATAAAATAATTTTTTCATGAATTCATTTCTTTTAAAGTTTGCACAATAAAATGAATTGGCAGAGTCACTTAATTGGCAAATCTCTATTCTTGCACGTCAATGAACTCTCCACTAAAGTCTAAACTAAACTATCTGACATGATTTGAGAGAATGAAATCCATATCCAGCTTTTTGCGCTTGAAATATAGCGCTCATTTTTCTACGAAAGTACTCTGGAACAAAATAAAGGACTCCTATCGCACATCATCCATGGTTTATGGTGCATTGACTCGGCTGATCCACGCTGCAGCCGTTATAGCCTGGGGTCATGGCAACGTGTGAAAACACTCTGCGGTGTTTTCACTGCATCTGTAGCTAACAAAATAAATTCAGCTGTGTAACACTATCCTGTAGTCACTCCATATTAGAATTGTTGTTCCAGGCGTAATGTGGCATTGTGCAGCAAACGCGTCTGTCGGTGCAGAGATAATTACATTAGCAGATAGTGAAGAAGTCTTGTTTGCATGTTCATGTGCATTTACTGTATGTTTATATATGGTATATACGGTATGTGTGTGCAAGAACCCATGTATTTCCCTCACATGTTCAAAGTAGCACATCCAATCAAAATGAATATTTAAAGGTAAAGTGTTCGAAGGTATAATCCTTGATATTTTAGTCCAGGTTGATTTGGCAACACCTGTGGTTACCAGCTGAGCAGATCAGCTGAGGTCTGCCGAGATCCACGGGATTACGCGAAGTGTGTGACGCAGGTCCGAAAAGTCCGTCATCCGGCGGATCTCAGCAGACCTGTGCTGCTCCGAGCTCTGCATTGGCGCCATGGAGGGAAGCCAAACACTGTTCATCCAAACACACTGCCCACACAGAGCTGGATTACAATTTGAAAAATTTCCTTTTTAAGAGTAAACAGTGAGCCTGATTTCAATGAAATAAAATAATGATGGATTATACGCTGCATTGCGTCCTCTGAATCCAGCATGGTGATGGCAGAGTCCGCCACTACCAATAAAAACAACTCTATAGTGAAGTAATTACAGAAGATGAGTATATTGAATGGCCATTGCAGTAAAAACGTCTGAAACGTATGAAAATCTTAAGGGTTATAAGTAAGTTGTAAGTATAACTTTTAACTTTGATAACTTGTAGTATCTTATCTGTTAATGTGATGTTTTCAAGACCGTTTTCAGTACAGAAATCCAATTAAATCCTGTAAATACAATTTACAGTCAGTGCAGAGCTTATGTAATTATGTCAAAACTGATCAATTAACAGATTAACTTCCTCACTGTTGCTGAAAGCGCTCTTTGACACTGACGGCATGTAATGTCAACAATGAAACTGTCAGATTCGTTGTTCTGTTCTTGTAGCATAATTGAATCGTCGATTTTACCCTGGAATACCACAAATATGGCAAAACATACTAATGACTGTCAGTGCTGTACATATTAGGTGGAATTACGCCATTTAGCCCAGTTTGCTGCTCTGTTCTGCACATGTGGCCCAGAGCCCAGCTGTTGCCAAATGAATTTCACTTGTACAATGTTTCCGTGCATTTCAGTGTCTCCGTGTAAAGAGAGGAGCAGGGAGTCACCATTTGTCTTTAATCACACACACTAGTGACTTAAAAAATTCAAAGTCTTTTTAATAATTTCCCCCTAAATTCTCAAGTCAAACACCCCCCACCCCCTCCTCCTTTTTCTATCTGCTCAACAGTTCTGTGATTTTATCGCTGCCTTCACCTGCGTCACCATCTGCCCGTTTCTCTCCTTGGTGGCAGAAGTGGAGGCTCTTGGATGCCGGCTCGCTTGTCGAGAGATGGTGGGGAAGTCACGTAACAAGAGGACGAGTCAGCCATCAATCTTCCTCTCCGCCATTCCTTCGCTCACTCTCTCCTGGTCTCCTTCACTATCACTTCCTCGGTGTCTGTTTTCTATCTCTGTCTGCCTGTCTCCCCCCCCCCTCCCCCTTCTTCCCTCTCTAATCCCATCTTCAGTCAAGGCTGGACATGTGTGATGGCCCTCCTTTCTCCTCCATGCCGTCCAGCTAGACCAATATAACCCTCCTCTTAGCGCTCTCCTTATTACTCCTCTGTCTAGATAGGATCTCCAGGAGGCTTCAAGCCATTGTATTTCTCGCTCTCTGTCCTTCAGTGACCGTCTTTATAGAATGGATCCGGATGGGAGATGGCTTAGCTAAAGCCACAGTGGAAATCCTCAACTTATGGTTTCATAAGTGGGGCTATTCTAGCTTAGCTGCCACATTGGGCGTAATGTCCCCTAAAACCCACTTTCAGACAGGACTTGCCAAGCACGGAGATGATGTTGGTTCTACTGTAAGCCAATCAACAATTAAGCTGCTTTTGAAAAACCTGAAAATCACGATCCATAAAGATAAAGTTGTGGATTAGGTATGGACCTTGTTAAACACTTAAGGGTCTCAAAAAAAATGGGGACTGGGTTACGGCCTCCCATTCGGTGGCTAATGTCCGCGTATGGAGCCTGGGGATCACAGAGGGGTTTTAACCTACCCTGTCAGCCTAAATTAATGAGGTAATTAAAGGCTCAGGTGGAATTAGCACGAGACACCTTAAGAGCCCTCGGGCAGTCAGATAGGCAGGCTGGATGTAAAGCTACAGTAAAGCTTAGAGGACAGATGCTGCCATGGAAAGCTGTGGTGAGGAGGATAGGTCAGAACTGACAACTGTTGTTCAGTAGGGAGTCATGTAGACTATATTGAGTTGTAATGGGGACAGGGAAATGATTTAGTCAGACAAATCTCTGCACTTTGTTTTCCACTTCAGGTCTATGGCGCTAAGTGATCAGGTGAACATAAGGAGAATTTAGGAGCCTCTTTTAGGGAGTTTAATGTGATTAAATTACATAGACTGCTGCAGTCATAAAATCACCCAATTTAAAGCACCCATAAAAGACTTCCCCCTGGAATAATATTCAGATGATTGATCCTTAATACTTGCTCTACAGCTCAAAGACTCATCCCTTTCACTGGGGTTTTGGGATATTCATTTTTATCTTCTTCTATTCTTGTAATATTGCCTTTTTAAATGAAAAAATATCTTAATGACGTAAAAGTACAGAAGTAACTCTAACGTTGGACTCCACGCATCATTTTTTATGAGTCCCTTGTGCATTTGACCAAGATTCAAATCTTGTGCCGGAATGGCGAACTCCGCCCCTCACAATTAAGACTACTATACAGAGATATACATAATTTGCTGTAAACACATTAAATGGCTATTGTTGAAAAATACTGTATCTGTACTGTACTAATCATCCCTATTAAAAAAAAAATCTTAAAGGTCCCATGACATGGTGCTCTTTGGATGTTTTTATATAGACCTTAGTGGTCCTCTAATACTGTATCTGAAGTCTCTTTCCCGAAATTCAGCCTTGGTGCAGAATTACAGCCACAAGAGCCAGTCCCACAATGAGCTTTCTCAGCTTTCAATTAGCTATTGAGGAGGAGAGAGGGGGAGAGGGGGGGTAAGGTGGAGGGTGGGGGTGTGGACTTGACCAACTGCCACTTTGCTCGTTTGAAAGCCATGATGTCTCTCTCTCATGGGTGGGCCAAATTCTCTGGGCGAGCAAAGCAGAGAAAGGGGAGGTAACCTTGCTCCTTATGACCTCATAAGGAGCAAGATTCCAGATCGTCCCATCTGAGCTTTCATTTTCTCAAAGGCAGAGCAGGATACCCAGGGCTCGGTTTACACCTGTCGCCATTTCTAGCCACTGGGGGACCATAGGCAGGCTGGGGGGGGACGCATATTAATGTTAAAAAAAAAATTCATAAAGTGACATTTTCAGGCCAAGGGACCTTTTAAGAATTACAACTTTAAAGTATTGGATACATTATGAGTTTACACCTACTTGGAAACACAAGTTAGGGTTGTGATAGACTTTGTGGACATTTCTCCATCTTCCTACAGTTATCTTTCCTCAAGTAGGACCAATAGATTAAAAAAAGTTGTATCATGGGACAAAACTTCATCAAAGGGAATTAGGTGTTTTAGTTGGGGTGTGTCTGGTGGTGGGGGGTCTTCCATATGATGCGGTTTTCAAACCAGACCCTTGACCGATGCAGACCATTTCACAGGAAGGAACGGAGCAGAGAAGAGGGGTGCAGGGACTCCACATTAGTGATTGAGTCGGAGACACAGGTGGGTTTTTAACCTGGCGTTTTTCTAATTCAAAACACGGCGGGGAGCCCCGAGTCGTTTTCTCAGGCAATCACGTGAAAGCCTTATTACATTCACAGTGATCATTTTTCTG
Organism: Perca fluviatilis; assembly: GCF_010015445.1. Lineage (NCBI taxonomy): Eukaryota > Metazoa > Chordata > Actinopteri > Perciformes > Percidae > Perca > Perca fluviatilis. The sequence continues at coordinate 17,681,735 of NC_053134.1, forward strand.
TCCATCGGGCAAAGCTAATTAGGTTTTCCACTCACACTGTCTCTTCCAGCGTCAATGATATCTCATCGGAGAGAGTGTGCTATATGGAGACGGTAAAATGAGTGATTATAATAGAGAACACAGCCTGTGGGTGTTCCTATCAATGACATTCCCCCATCCATGCATTCATGCAGGCATGCGTTCACAAATGCGTCCTTAGAGACGCTCTCAGAAATAGACATAGAGAAGAATTACATCATTATATTAAAAAGTTCAAGATTTGAGGTACAAATTTGTACCAACATGAGTGTGATTTCTGGTTCTGCGGAGGCTCCATGCAGAGCTGTGCGGCATGATGTTTATACACCTGTTGTGTGTGTGTGTGTGTGTGTGTGTGTGTTTTAGAGCGAGGGAGAGAGTGACGGCGCTTAGTTTTGGGGCGAGTACCGACTCTAGAGTCATAGTGAGAGAAACAAAGTGTCTCCCCTGTGTTTTCTGACCACGGTGGGAAATCTGGAGCAGGAAAAGTTAACCCTCTCCTTGATTTCTTGTTGTTTATGGAGGAGAACCAGGAAATGCAACGCTACCAAGCCCCGACGTGCGTTGCCACGACGTGTAGTTAAATTTTTCGTATAGATCACGCTTCAGTCTGAGCTCAAAGTAAGCTACGGAATTGTGAGGGATCATGTTGTCAAATCTAGCCTACCCATCATTGAGCTTATCAGGGAATTACCATCCATACCAAAGCACACACACCATGGAGTACAATGTACAGGGCCTGACGAATGTCTAAACATCAAGATTATTTTACATAATATTTTCAATTGTTTCTGAAAATCAAAATACATATGACACATTGTTAGGGAAATGATGATGCATGCTTTCCCTCTTGTTATTATTAAACTGTTTGCATAGAATAATATTATACTGAATACTCTAAACAAGATAACATGGGACCCATTGCTTGTCCTTGTCTAAGCACGGCATGTGTTCCTGAGGGCATACATGCCCTCCCAGACCAGATAGGGCAGACGTCATCGACTCTGGCGAGATAACAATTGACGACATCTACCGTGTATCATGATTTATTACATTTATTATAAAAAGCAGCTGTAGAGAGCTTTCCGTTAGGTCATTGTCTGCATTATTCTGTAGTGCGGAGAAAGCCTCCTTGTTGGGTTCTCAAGTAAAATGAACTTTAATAGATCTTCAGTGGTCACTGTCTATCATTTGATAATGTAATTATTCTAACACAAATTTTCATAACATTCCGGGTCTTCACCTCAATGCTAGTCTCAAACTTCTAAAGGAATGCATTTCCAAGCTGGCAATAGTGTATATACATATATATATATATATATATATATATATATATATATATATATGTGTGTGTGTGTGTGTGTGTGTATGTATGTATGTGTGTGTGTGTGTGTATGTATATATATATACCACATGAGCCACATGAACTCCAATTATATTGTCAAGGATTTAGCGATAGCACAAGTTTCTCAAAACAAGGTATCAATCAATCAATCAATTTATTTTTCCCAGAGGGCAATTTTTGTCGCAGCAGGCATAAAGCATTAAAAAAGCCTTTTATAAAATAACATTACAGCATTCCTTCTATGCATCTTCTCTGGTTTATACTGTAATATATTCTATGCAGCGTCTTAAAAAGACATCATTTTACTTCTGAAGGTGCTAATGGTAGGGCTAAATGATAGCGGCAGACTCTCCAGCAGTGGTTGTGGTTGCTGCTGTTGTAGTAGTGGATGTCCTTCCAGTGTGTCCTCTGGTGTCTGTCAATAGTTTGGTTCCTGCAGGTTTGACTCTTCTCCTCTAACACATGACAAGAGACCCGTTGTGCACTCTGTTGGACTGGCTCCCTTCCCCTCTTCCCTCTGTCGCCTCTCTCCCCACTCTTTTCTCTCTTCCTGGGGTTATTCACATATGACACCTGCCAGGGCGGCACCATAAAAGGAATCTGACATTTCATTCTCACCTGCACATACGACCTCCTCTCCTTTCTCACCTTTACACTTGAGTGTTTACACTCATTCGTGACCTCCAGACCTCCAGAAATCCAAATGTCAACGAGAGAGCTACGAAACAAGACCACTGTGAGACCACCGAGCAGAGGCTCGCTTTTTATTGGTTCAGTGTGGACTACTAGCTTAACGGCACTTTTTGTCATTCTGCCTTGCCCATGTTTCTAAAGGTGTCCACGGGGCACGGGTGAATTTTAGTTGTAACTGACATTTTCTGCAGCAGTGTTCCTCTTCTTCTTCTTTTTCTTCTTCCTCCTCTTCTTCTTTTTTTTCAGGCTCAGTGAACTGAGGGAAAATGACATTTAATTACAGGAGAGCAGTCACGCAGTTCGGCTAATTACGATCCCGGGAGTTCAGTCATCATATCTAATTAACTTTCACTTTCATGAAAGCTTAATGTAGCACCATAGCTACGCGCTGCATGTGCCACACTTCAGGAATATTGACAACTCTTTGGAAATTAATTTCAAAATAGTAAATTTTTTTTCCTTGTCACTCTCTCCATTTCCAAAATAAAACCGTTGAGTCGCTGTTTTTTTTTTTTTTTTTAAACCTTTATTTTACCTTTTATGTTTGTTTTATTCATGAGACTACAGAAGATGTTCATAATTTATGGAACCCTGCTTAGGCTTAAATAGAAATGAATGTAATCAATCACTTGGATGGCTGTGGCAATTCATAGCCTTATTGATTGTTAAAAGCACACTGCATAGTCTGATTCACATTCATTATGACACTCTCAGAGGACAATCAATTCATTATTATGCTCGCCCTCGACCACACCGTTAGTGTGCTTACTGGGGCATAATCCTCAAAGTGCATTTGTGCATTTTGTCAGTTTTTTGTTTTTATAAATGTAGTGAATCGGACCTACTTCTGGCCTGTTTTGTATAGTCCTTTTATTATTGGCATTTCTTAACACAAATTTGAAGATTAATGTTATTTCACTTGCTAAAATGCATACTAACATACATTTTTTTTCTTTTATATACATATATAGTTCAAAACCAACCCATGTGTGAAACCAACACGTTGCTACACAATGTAATACGGTGTGATCTCTACTCGAAGAGGCCCTTTTGTATCCATTTGTTGTTGACCAGGTCATACGTTACATGCTGATGTTGTTGATGATATATGCGTATCTCTCTGTGAGACCTGAGATCGCACTAGAGTAGGGTTGTGCCGATATCATCGTCCATCGTGATGTCGGTCAGCCACCATCGTGATGCCACACCCCCCCAACCCTGTCAGACACAACCACAACAACCATGGATTGCTGTTGTGGCCAACAACTGGAAACTTTCTACATTGTTCGTCTGCTATTTCATCACTAAATTCACTTCTGATACTTTTTTATGCGAGAAATCAACTATGTAGAGCTCTAATATGGGCCGTTTTACGAAAATTGATGGCTAATTGCAAATTTGGTCCGACTGTGTCGGATTTCAGAAGCTCCACACAGTCTGACGTGACAGCCGGCGGGTGCCTGCCGGGGTAGATGGCGTGCCGGTCGGCCCGTCCACCTTCACAGCCCCCGCTGTGAGCTGGCTGGAGCTCTATCAGGAGTCTCGCGGACAAGAGGCGTTTAGTTCCCCGATCGTTTGTTTAAATAACACAACACACACCTGTGGTTTTTCGAAGTCACAATGCTCCACGAGAGATTGCGGGCGTAACGTAACAAGCTCGCTGACCGGGCTGTCACTCCCACACACCGGACACGGAGCAGGCAAAGGAGAGGGACAGCAGCTATCCTTAGGAAATGGACAGCGGTCGACACGATCACACACGCCTATTAACTCGATAATAAAGCCGTAAAGTAGGCTATCTTTCAACTCAGGACGGCGCCACTTCTCACAAATACCGATAGGATTTGAGATGAGAAGTTTAACTGACACGTAACTGCGATCAGCGCTCACACGCTCCACTTAACAACTGCAATGTTTAATTTTAAACGAATGTAGCCTATTCAGAAAGCAGGTTTAGTGAAAACTCTGAGTTTGTTAACCCTGAGATGAGGGAAACTCTGGGTTTTCTGTTTCAGAAAGAGAGGTAACTTCACCTCAGAGTCAGTTACTATGGTAACTGGGCCTGTGAACCTAACCTGGTCGGGAGCAGGGTTTCTTCCAGAAACCTCGAGTTCCTCTGTCTCCTCCCTTTGACACAGCGCTCTTTCATTTCCTCCTCATTCATTCAGTCTGGATCAGGCGCACTTTAGCGCAGTTTGTTATCAGCATGAATAAAAAAAATGTATGTTGGTTTATTAACCAGGCAGACTATAAAACATTTTATTTCTCAAAACATGGCATTTCCTTTTGTCTACGGTCCCATTGATGAAGAAGCTGCTTTACTTCACAGAGAGTTAAACATACGTTGGGAGATGATATTGAAGCCATGACATTTAAATTTTTAGATAACTTCCTATTTGAGCGGTATCGTTTTTCTTCCCAGTCGATTAGTAAGGTTATGTAGCCTAGGCTACATAACCTTATCCGTCCTCATATCACTTACGTCACCCATCTATGCTCTTACATCCCAGCAGATTATTTGTGTCGCATTACGTTTTTTTTGCAAACATTTGTATTTGTATTTACAACATTGGTGATGCGGAGCATGTTAGTAAAGCCGCTGTAGCAAAGTACCGTCAGAAGAGTGTGACTCGCTCTGAAACATGTTTTAAACGTTTTTAAAAGGAGTTCCACAGTATTGCAGGTGAATGATGTAAACCCTTTGAAATAAAAGTTTATGGATTATAATTCTGATAATGATGGTGCTGCAGCCTCAGAATGGGATTAGTAGGACTAGGACTTTTTTGCCTGCAGTGTTGCCCCTAAATGAAATAGATTATAGGTTCAATACCATTTCACCAGTAATGTTAGGCTATAGGTTTATGATTAAAAATGATATGCACTATATTGGAATATACGCATTTACTCTTTAGCAGCAATTTTCTCCCACACAAATTCTCTCTCTTTTGCAGCAGCCGCTGTGTTGTTTTTTTAACTCGCTGTATGTGCGCATGAGTATTTCCGCCGACCCGTTTGTTTGTGGTTGTTACCATGGTGAATCGTAGAATCATGGCTCCATTCATGCTGCCTTTTTATTGTGGCGGTGCACGCGCGTGAACCTACTCTGAGTTGATTGAACCAACTCATATCAGCTGTTCTGTAACCGGAAACTCATCTCTGAGAGTTTCCCATCTCAGGGTAAATCAACTCAGACATCAGGGTTAGACTCAGAGTTTGTTAAACCTTCTACCTGATATACCACCCAGGTAGTCTGGCACACATGGATGCTCAGTATTTTCCGTGGGTGCTCCGAGCTGCAGCACTCACGGATCGATCAGTGCCTATAATACCATTCAAATTTCATTTGTTATTTTATTAATTAGTTTTTAAGTAGAAAAAAAATATTTATTTAAAGACATATAGTAAAATAAAAAGTGCTTGACCCAGAAAATCAAATGAAAAATTTGTATTATTGTTGTCTGTGAAGTTACAAAGGTTCCTTTTTTAGTCACTTTCCTTGTCTATTGCTTTAATAACCATTAACATTGGATGTTTGTTAAAAAATAAATCAAGATTTTGCTCAAAATACACTTAGACTTTCTCAACAAGAGACTGTTAAGATTAATGGACAAAGCATCCAGTTCGGCGAAGTGCTATAAATGACAATTGGTCATACCAAGGCAAAAAACCTTAACTTCTATTTTATAGCCCAATGTTATAACAGTGATAACTTTCACTTAAAATGTAAGCAATATTAACCCTATTGGACTCACTATGATAAAAATGGCTTCACATTTATCAACATCATATGAAAATGATATACAAGTTTTTTTCTGTATTTCATACTCATACTAGTACCACACAGGCAGTGGCATGATTGATTCACACACTCTCTCTGACAGTTGTGAGAATTAAGAATGAGAGTGTTTTGATGTTTTAATGCATATAAAGCATGTTCTTCTGTTTGGATATGAGGCACTACTTTAGACTCATTGCAAGAATTAAGACGTGAACATAAAGACGGCGTCATTCACGTGCATATTAAGTAGCCACGTTGGTTTGTTTTGGTCTTATAATACATCCATAGATGCTCCAGCAGAGACTATGGTTAGTTTAGCCAGCAGTTAAGAATTTGTCCAAATTTCAAGATTTGTGGCAAACTAACATAAACAGTTAGACTACAAACCGACAGCTTTTGTTTTAGCTTGTTTGTCAAAATTCGCTATTTGGAGTAGAGTAGAGCTGCGTTTGTGTAAACAGCGCGGTGGACGAGAGTGGACCTCCCAGACATATGAAATATATCACTTCCTACATGTGTAAGCTTGTAGACAGGCGAGTGGGTATTGATACGTATACTTTTAGGTTTTATTGTAGCCTACTTGCAGTAACGAGCGTAGCGGTATCTTTCCCAGTCAGGTACGTGTGTGTGTGTGTGTGTGTGTGTGTGTGTGTGTGGGGGCGTGTGTGTGCGCGCAGCGCGGGCATCGCATTTAGAGAGTAGCCTATACCTTAACTCAATTTGATCATTCTGAAGCGCCTTGAAACAAAGACAAAGAACTGTAACTGATGTTACGGTATTCTGCCTTGGCTTCTCTACGGCTTTTGAAGTTACGGCAAAGACATCACACAATTTTCAAAAAGTACAACCTTTTCCTTTAAACATGTTGCTACAGCCAGAAGACGCTAGCTAGCTAGCTAGCTGCTACTTTGTGTTGCTAGTCGCTATGCTAACCTAAGCTAACTGACTCCTGGCTGCAGCTGCATGTTTGATGGACAGATATGAGAGAGATTTGTTGATTGTTTCTTTAGAAAATGGGCTGCATGGGGCGTTAAAAGACACACACACACACACACACACACACACACACACCCACACACCCCACCTCAGAGCTGCTGAATTATTATGATGACACAACATGCCAAGCACATAGTTGTGATTTAGCATTACACTTACCGGTGGCCCCTTTCCTCACCGCCCCCCCCCCCTCCCACAGCGGAGACGTGACAAATGTTAGTGGCCTGCCATAATGCTGCAAACATCAGCGAACCCCACAAGGAGGATTAATGCCTCATCTGGCTTTTATTACGCTGTCCTGCTGTCCTTTGCGGGCTGGCCATTCATCCTTGTAAGATGTCCATATCTGCTCTCAGTGTGGGCGAACCCGTATGTGTGTGTCTGCCTGTGTGTGTACTGTACCTGCGTTTGCATGTGTTATGTATGTATGGAAGTGCTTTCTTGCTGCGTGTGCCCAAGCTCCTAGAAGTTTATCCCAGAGGGGGTTAAATCACTTGTCCAGTCGCGGGCTTTCCAGGGCCATGTCTGGCTTGTCTTATCAATCTATCGACGTGGCACCTGCGCTGCCGGTTGCGATAGGAGCCCGATGCAGTAGACGTCCCGGGCCCCCAACCGCACAGGAATACTAATGGGGATGCAGATAGCTTTTGGTTTGGCCACCTCAGCAGACATTGATCCCCCTGCGGACTTCTGTGGTGGTGACAGATGGACTGTCACCTCTGAATGAGAGGAGATTGGGACACGTCCCCTCACATCTCCCTCAGTGGGGTTCAGTCACTGCCTCCTTTCTGTTCTGTTCATCCGTCCTTCCTTTCTCTCTTTATGGCCCTGCCGTGCGCCACGCTCATCCCTCCTGCTCCTCTCTCCTCACTACAGGCTTATAGTTAGAAAGTCTGTCCCATCACAGAAAGGTTGCAGGTTAAATCGCTGCAGCTGCCAACTGTCATTTACAAAACACAACAAGCCTCTAGGCCTATTGCGATTTCCGGAGGTAAACCCTGATGATCAAACACATGCAGCCAGCAGCAAAGTACCTTTTACTTAGAACATAACTTTGACTTTGGGTTTTTAGAAATAATTAAGAAAACAACGGAGGCGGGGTCTGTTTGTGATGGTGACATGAAGGTGCTTATATGGATCTGTTACTAGTAAGACGCAGTGACGAGATAGCTGAGAGTGATGCAGTGTAAGGTGTGTGTGTGTGTGTGTGTGTGTGTGTGTGTGTGTGTGTGTGTGTGTGTGTGTGTGTGTGTGTGTGTGTGTGTGTGTGGTGCGCAAAACAATTCAATGTACCAGGGTGAGGATAAAGAAATACACTTGCACAACTCAAAAAAGGAGCGAGTGAGAGTTTCAAAAAAGGTGTGTATTTCATATCGGAAACAAATTATTCTTCAAAGTACGCCTATGTTTCATGTCTATCTTTAAAGTGAGTATGAAGTAAAATGTAATAAAAATCAGAGCTGAAACAATTAGTCAATTAATTGACAGGAAATGTAATTGTGATGGTGTTTCCCTTTTGTGTGACGTTTTATAGACCAAATGATTGTATGTCGATAAATGGGGAACACAATCGTCAGATTTATCGCTAATTAAAATAATCATTAGTTGCACACTTTGCAAGGATAATAACAAAGTGAAACCACTTTTTAATCCATCCAGATGTCTGTACTTGCTGGCTTAAAGGTTGTTGTTTTTTTTATATGAAAATGTAATGTAACCCATGAAGTTCATCCCCACAATAAAACATAAATGGGATCACCCCTCAGGCATTTTCAGATCACCTGTTGAGCAGTTTTTGACTCCAACCGCAGCACCTCTCTTTCCCTCTCATCTCCAAATCCCAGTTATCAGCCTGGATCGCATTGAGAGGAGCTATGCAAATGACTGGGAAGGAAAGGCCAGATCTAATCTTAAGGTTTATTCTAATTAAAAGCGATTTACTTTCCCCGCCATTCCCTTGGAGGGAAGCTTAATGTCCTGTTCTCAAAGGAGATGGCATCCTCAAACTCAATTAGGTAGGAGAAGATGCACTTGGGTAAAGTTTACTCTGGATGGGGCTGCTTAACATGCAGCGGAGGGGCACGCAGTGAAACCTTTAGACTTGCACAAGGAAAGGACAGAGAAAAGTCAAGGTTAAGGATTGTCCCGAGTCGTTCCACCTTGTGTTTGTACGGGAGAATTTGACTGTTTAATGTGTTCTTGCTCACTGTTAAAACTTCGCATCCAATTATTATTTTTTTTTTTAGATCCCTGCAATCCATCAAAATAAAACTTTCAAGGATTGGAACTTTCAACAGGTTTACTTTAAACTGATTTTCTCAAACATGTTTGATGAGTGTTTTTTTAATTGAAAGTGCTGCTTGGCAGATTGAATTGTGCACCAAGATGAGAAATGTAACCTAAAAACTTCACAATGTATCTATGCTCACTGAATACTGAAATTAGATTTAGAAGTCTCTTTCAGACGTTTTTATCCAACATTTAACTGGAGCCTGAACTCCAGTCAGCCACTCTGCCAACTTTGACCTCTCAATGTATGAAAGTAATGAAATCCACAACATGGTAGAATAGATATAAGAAAAAGACCGTAGGTTTGGTTTTAACATTAGTAGGGGCATTTATTTTCCGTTGCCTAATGACAAATATACAGTTGTGCTCTGTAGATCTCTTCAAATCATAGACCTTGTTATTGCAAAATGTTTGCTTCATGTATTTGCTACCCCAAAACAGCACTACCATAGCTTTTTTTTCTTCTGATTTTAAAAAGTCATTTTATGTTTCATTTAATTCATGTCAATCAGAGACTAAAATGCATATCTAACATTCATGACATAATTTTAAAAAGTCAATAACCAGTAGGTCTTGTTCCTCTGCATTAATCAACTGTCTATGCTATAACTCATTGTAAAATATCATCTGATAGTACGTCTCCTCACTGTCGTTCTGTTTGGGCTACACAACTCCAGCTAATAAAATGGTGCACTGTACCTTTAAAACATCTCAACAAAGGCCAGTGGTATTTATTTTTCAATCAACTTGTGACTAAAAGTTCTTGGGGTGACTAATTGTTCAAACATATCCGATACCAATATCGTGACTTAGATAGCGCTTCCTAAACGATACCTTTTTTTTTTTTTTCTACCAATTTTATGAAACAAAGAGAAATGAAAATTACACATTATGGCACAAATCTTTTTATTTATTTTTCGGCTCCTACTCTGTGACCCCCAATTTCCACCGGTTGCGGAACGTCTGCGGATCCGCTCTGGAACGGCGGCGGAGTCATTAGGTTTCCATTAAAGTCGGTGTGTGTATTTCCACTGGCTGCAGAACGGCTGCGGAACGGCTGCGGAACGGCTGCGGAACGGCTGCGTTCTGACTCCGGCGATCGGCAGCCCTCCATAGCAGAAACGCAGAGCTTCGATTTTTGCCGGACGCCGCAGAGCTCCGCAGCAATTCAGCACACGGCAGACAGTGTGGGACTGGAAGTGGAGCAATCAAGCAAAATAAAATATCCGGTTCATTTTCAAAATAAAATCCACCTGCAGTCGTTACACAACAAATCCACACCTGGTGGGTATTGACGGACGGCGGAGCACGGAGCCGACACGCAGCGGAGCCGGTCCGCGGACCTTCTGCATTCGGTGGAAGTCCCCAGTGAGCGCCGTCTCTGTGCGTAACGTAGAGTTTTCCCAGCGTCTCTCTACGACGTGTAACTCTCTACGACAGCCAATCGGCAGCTTTATTAGATCTTGGTAGAAGCATGCTGCATGCTTATTGGCTAGCTGACGAGATCTACTCCTTAGGTATTGAAATTGGGTATTGAATGATGTGTCATTTTTCGATACTCGGTACTTTATAAGTGATTCGGTCGGTGCCTAAAAGGTATAGCCCGTTACTATGACATCACCGGTCCATGTGTCACTGCTTGTTCGACAAGCCTCTAATATCAGGATTCTCCTGATTCCAATCAGGAGTTAGTTAGTGTTCACATCTTTAATGTTGTTACTATGATGCTTTGCCTTTTACTGAAAAGGATTACGGACCTCTGGTCACGACTCCTTCTCTATTATGTTTTTTGATCAATTGACTGGCTGATTATATCTGGGGCAAGGCAATTTATACACTTATATACTATACTATACTTAAATATTGTTTATGAATAAGAACTTTTAGATGTGTCAAAACGTTTGAAAAAAAGAATTTGACACCGGTGCCATTTTTTTTGTCTCTAATCCATTATCTTTAATCTAATACTATATGATAGTCTTGATTACTGAGTGGGAGGCAGTTTACATTTGTAAATATAGTTGTTTGCATATCTCTGATTTCATACCGTTGATGTTCACTGAACTGTTTCTTTAATTTAATTTATGAAACCTATTTAGATTACGTGGAAACAATGTTTAACATGTAGATAATGAAGCATTATATTTTCAGTATCAAGACTTATTTATATGGTGTCGTTTGCCTGAACAATTAATTATAATAAGTTGATTATATAAGAAATAATGAGGTTTCTTGGAACAGATAAATAAATAGTGTTTTTGGTGACCCTTAACTCTGTTACATTTTAGTAGCATTCCCCTGTGCCCTCATCACTTTTTATTCGCTTTCAAACAGGCAGTTGCATAATCTTTTTTTTTTTTTTTTTTTTATGGTGTTGAAGCAGCCTGCCAAATAATGATGTGATCTAACACCTCCGCTGCAGCACACTCTTCTCTCAACGAACACGGTGATATTTTTTTCAGTGCACAACTGTCATTTAAATACAAAAATGAAAAAATTACTAACATCCTCCCTGGTCCTTGTCAATACAGTATCTGCTGCCAGAAGAATAGAAAGATCCCAATTTGGCGTCTGTTGATGCTGAATGAAAATGATGTAAATTCTACAGGAAAAAAACTTTGATATGTGAAAACCATAAAGGCTTTGAGGTGTGTGTGTGTGTGTGTGTGTGTTTGTGTGTTTGTTTTTGCAGTGGTTCACCTGCATCTTATATCTTTATGATACTAAGTGTAAGCAATTGTGTGGGTGTTGTATTTTTAACTTTCCATTTGACAATCTATGAAATAATGTATAATGTAATCCTTTAATGGTCCCACACCCAGTGAAAAGCAATGGAAAAATAATATATATATATATATATATATATATATATATATAATGCCCATTTCTTTTTATAGAGCAATGTGTAACACCCAAGAAATAAAAACATTTTACTCATAACATTTCAATGGAACATTTCTTAAACATCACTGTATAAAAAATATATATAATATGCCTTATCATAGCTTATCATAGATTATCATAGCAGAACTATACCAGACTTGCTGTGTGTGGTGATGAGACAGCACAACAGTTGATCGTCTCTTGTGGTGTTCTACAACCCATTGTTACTGTAACTTCTGTTCTAACACGAGTTAACGATTCAGTCTGGAAAATCCAGTCATCCGAGTCAAGTGCTGCTGTTCTTGTGCCTGGATTTGTCTTTGTTAAATCATTATTACCAGTTTTAGAACACCCGGAGTCACCTTATTACTGTCTAAAACATCATACCAATAGAATAATTTTAAAAACCTTTTTAAAGTAGAATGACATTAGATCCATCTTTTCGGCAACAGTTTGCAATGAAAAAATTTTGTTTTCCAATATTTAGTTTAGCTAAAAACGGTAATTGTTAACAGTACTACCTTTTTTAATATTGTTTTAAATATTGTGGACATTTAACCTGATTGGTTGTGCATGCTTTTAAAATATAACACATCACTTTTTTTGGTTACCATTTTGTTCAGTGAATCCTCAGAAACCTCTTCAAAACAACACCTAAAAATATGATTACCTTTGAACGTGTTTTTTGCGCACCTAAACACATAATGGACACTTAAAAGGTCTGAATTTGAAAATTGCAGTAGCCCCTGGGAAGTTCGTTGAGCCTAACATACTTTAAATGAGTGCTAAAGATGGCTCAACCATTGAGTTTAATGAAACAAAATTCTTAACAAGACATTGCAACTCAAACTTAACTTAATGAGCTGTTGTGATTTCTTCCACGTTTTAGAGATTTTAGAACCCAAAACTATCACCCCTTTCTCAAAGCCAATTATTAATTAGCATTGTGTGTGTGTTTTGGTGAACTCTGCTTACGTGCTCTCATATTCCAATTTCCAGTACTTTTGAAGCCATGGGAAGTTCAGCAGAGAGAACACATTGTTTTCTATTCAGAGAGAAATTACTGGTTTCCATTTTCATTTTTTACATGAAGTGTCCTAAAACACTATCTAACCTTAGCCGATAATACAGTACGTACTCCGTAATCATCATGCAGTTGAATGCAAACGAATATTATCGTGGTCAAAAAGAAGAAGAAATGTGTAAGATGCGCGGCTCTGGATTGTGTTTCCGTCATTCTCACTGTGAATGCTAATTGACAGGGTGAAATGTGGATTTCCTGTGCAGGCCCCTCTCATTGACACGGGCACCATTTACCGCTGTCACCCGCCCATCTCACCACCACCACCACCACCACTTAGTGAATAAAGGTCAGGCAATCAGGCATGTGGAAGGACAGCTAATTTGTCATCCCTCGACAAACGTGTCAGCGTCCGATCTTGTCCGCGGGGCTTGATACTGCAACAAGCCGTAAAGGTTAAGAGATTCAAAGAACTCCTTCCCTTCCCTTGCTCGCCCCGTCTCCATCTCAACAAGCAACATGCGACAGAGCAGAACGTTCAATTTTGGATTTGATACTGTGAGGGCTATGTGGTTTCATGGCTGTAACTCTTTAGTCTGTGCGCATGCCGTCCGCCTTGCTCAGTTCAATTCAACAGAAGCCCACAAGATCGAGACGTGGCTGTCTTGTACATGTCATTCTCAGCCAGTGCGCCACCCCTCCAGTTAGTTGAACATGATTTATACTGACGGTGACTGCGAAAAATTGCCTCAATAGGGTGATTGATTTTCATTCAAATCAACAAATATTGTATTCCTTTATTTTTTTATTAAAAATGAGACCAGCCATTTTAAATTTGGATTTGAATGCAGCGCAGATGCAGTCTTTCGAAGCAGTCTGTCGACCTAAGCATTGCCTTTGTGATTATAGAGGCATAACAAGACGTCCCTGTCGTCCCTGAATGCAATCCTAGTAGCCCGTTTAGTGAGGCCATCTACAGCCGCAGGTGTGTCCCCTTCTGATTCCCAAGAGTGTAAGTGACAGAGTGTAAGAGAGAGAGAGTGAGAGAGAGAGAGACTGAGGGAGAGACATGAATGAGTTGATCAGGTGAGTTCACCAGACGTGTGTGTGTGTGTGTGTGTTCATGTTTGTGTGTGTTCGTGTTCAGTCCGGGATAATGGAGAGTCAGGCTGACAGCTGCATGTCAGATACACTTAATGTACATCATTGCCTAGAATGACTTTAGCCTAACGCTGCACACAGTCCTGAACACACACCTGAGAAATTAGGTGGTTGGGGAGGGGGGGGGGTCTTAGCCTGGAAATCCAGACCCAAATCTGAAAGATTAAGGGTCTGGCACTGAGTAATAAAAATGGCCCAACTCGAGGAGCGGCACCAAGCATGCATTTGAAAATCTCACTGCACGCAATTGGATAAAACTACGACCAATCACAACAATACACGGGGTGACGTATCCAGAGCCCCGTACGCTTAGCTACCAGTGGAGCTAACTGGTAGATTAAACTGTCGTCATCTGTTTAGCTCGCCTCTGGCACATACACCGATGTGATTGGTGCAGCACGGCTACAAGGGCATAGTTAATGAGCATCATTACTGAATGCCTTAGTGATTCGCTGAGCACATTCAAATTGTGCTCTCGCGAGAACTCTGGATTTCCAGGGTAGGGAGTTCTTACGATATCACAAGATCATGCGAGAATTTGCAGGATCACGTAGCACACGAAAATCCATCTTGTCAGGCTTCAAGTAATGCGTCTGTGTGTGTCTGAACTACTGGCTTACCGAACCAGTCAGTGTCCGGTGAGGAGCTACTGGCAGCTACGGGCGTGGTTTAGGTGTGTGTGTGACGGCTGCGACTCTTTGTTCAAAACTCCAATAGTGGACATGATAGCGAGACGGTTCAACCAATCATATTGTTTTTTTTAAGTCCCAGCCATTTTCCAAACAGTTTCCAATAAAAGGCCTCTTCAGATGGTTCTGTATATTGAGCTTCAGTTGATTGCCGTTGCACCATGTGACGAAGCTCTCTATCAGTCCCCTTTACCGGAAAGTATTAGCTGGAATACATGTCAACATAGTGATAACTTCCATTTTACCAAAAACATACACTTAATACGTTTTTATTAAATCCCTTCCAAGTCTTCACTGCATATATTAAATGAGTCCGGGCCGACAGAAATGTAAACTGAAACTAACAGAAGGCAACTTCTAGTCAAAAACTTGATGTGGATTCTTCTCTACACAACTTTTATACATTTGGCATACCGTGATGCATATCAATCGAAGAATATCCTTATCCCCATTACAACACTGCTTTCCTCCACATTAGTATCACCCTTGTATGATAAACATTGACTGCAAACTTTTTCTAAACCCTCCCCTCCACAGCTTCTTTCTCTTCTCCTCTGAACTCTGTTTTTCCGTTTCTCTTTCACCTCTCAATCTTGCCTCATGTCTTCCTTGGCTCCCCTTCTCACCTTCACAGCTCCCCTCTCCTCTCAACCTCTACTTCTTTATGTCTTGCTCTCTCTATATATCCCCCATCTCCCCTGATTCATAGCCTGTCACTTATAAACTGCCATCAGGCCACCAAATGAAACCACACCGCTATATCTTGTATTGCCGTTATGTGCCGACGTCAAGTGTGCATTTAGCAGGGGGTTATGTGCAGGAATAAATATCTGCCTCCCTCTTAGAAACACAAACCCAGAGAGTTTGTTTGTCTGCTATAATCTATAGATAGCTGATGTACCACGGGGGGTGTCTCAGTTGCAAAGTCACTGCTCTGAGCTAATGTGACTGCAGGCTCTCCCGCAAAGTCTGTGAGGCGTGGAGTCGACTGGAGAGAGAGAGAGAGGGCGTAAAGAGAGGGGCGAGTTGAGTCGGCGAGGGAAGGTGGATGTCACGCTGAGAAGGCATCACGCTCATGTGTGAAGCCCAATCAGGCACACTCTGCTTCACTATGACGTGCGTGGTTTGTATGTATTCAGGATTAAAGCTGTTGCACACTCATTGCTGCATTTCATTATGCAGTACATTAAAGGTATCCAGTGGAGTTGATGAAACGGCGAGAGGAGGTGCAGAGCTGGCTCCTGGAAATGTTTGAATCACGTGTTCTCGGAACGCGAGCACAAAGGAAGCACAAACATCATCGACAGTTGTCGCAGGTGGAGGGTTGGCCGTTCTCTCACACTGATCCGTGTGGACCTAGTCTGTATCGATGACGTTTCATGTCCGGGACGTTTCATGCCGGCGGAAATTCCTGCCGGATGTCATTAATTTTCGGCTGGCTGTCCGACACCTTCCGCTTTCTTTGTGTTGGCATTCTAAACTCCGGTCGATTTATGAGGACTACGGTTAACTGCTCCTCAGATCTCTGCAGGGGTAAATCCAGACAGCTAGCTAGACTATCTGTCCAATCTGAGTTTTCTGTTGCACGACTAAAACAACTTTTGAACGTACACACGTTCCACCAAAACAAGTTCCTTCCCGAGGCTATTTTGCAGAGGTGTCGCCCGAGACGATTGTGATTGGTTTAAAGAAATGCCAATAAACCAGAGCATGTTTTTCTCCCATCCCGGAATGCTGTGTGGACTAGACGGACCCTCCCCACGCAGTGCTGTGGAGGAAGGTCTGGCAATGTGAGACTAATGTGGACCTGGCTACTTTTAATTCTTTTATTCATTAGCTGCCACTAAGGTAGCAGGGAGTCTTCCTGAGGAAACGAGGCGTCGTTTTCAAACAATGGCAGCATGTTGTCTGCAAAGCACCCGATGCAAAGAAATGTAAGCCCAGTCATATGACATACAGGGATAATCTCCAGAACGAAAAGGAACATTATACAAATTTAAACTGTCTAATAGTCCTTGAGTAACGGAACGTGTGTTCAACAAAACCCAGCTGGCTACATGGTAAATGCAGTTTCTGGCCAACATAATGCGGTCCAGGGCTGCAGCTAATGATTTTATTTTTTTTTTTTTCTTGATTGGTCGAATAATTGTTTGGTCCATAAAATGTCAGAAAAAAGGGAAAGACAATTGTCAGAACCGAAGGTGATGTCTTCAAATTGTCAAATTTGTCTGACTACTGTCCAAAACCCAAATCTATTCCGTTTACAATGTAATAAAACAGAGAAAAGTAGCAGATCCTCAGAAGGTAGAACCTGAGAATGGTTGATAGTGTATCTGCTAGAAGAAGAGTTAAAAAAATGAATCGATAGTTGCCAATTCATCTTCTGTCCATCAACTATTTGATTTTCTAATTGATTGATAATCAATTAATAGTTTCAGCTCAGATGCAATTATCTGTTAGTTTTCTTAATATTTGATTTCCCCCCCTGAAAATATATACAACAGCAAAATAAGCATAAAAAAGGACACAAATGAAAATACTTTTGAAATTTGTGCACTTTATGATGGATAAATTATCCAATCAATCCAATCCAATCCACTTTATTTATATAGCATGATTTTAACAAACAAGGTTTCCAAAGTGCTGCACAAAAAGATAAGACAGAATAAATAGATAACACAATAAAAGCACAACAAAAAGATGAGGTACCCAATATAAAGATAAAAAAATGAAATTAAAATAAGTAGAATAAATAAAAAAAAACTAAAATGCACTGCCCGCACACAATAGAAATATGCAAGTATACACATAACATCAAATTACACAGAATAACCAACAGCAAAAAATGTTTTGTTTGTCATATTAGAAGCCAAATAGCCTGATTGTGTTGCAGACTGTCTGCCTGCCCATTTGAAACAAATGTTCTGCTCCAGCACTAATGACAATGTGATCGACAGGATGTATTTGAATGTCAAAATGCATGATTGGCTGTTGATAGGTGATGTTGCCCAAAGGGTTCAACTGCAGCCATTTTCTCCACGCCGAAAGACCACGAAATGAGGCTATATGACTTTCTTGGGTCATCCAAAATGCATTGTAGAAAACCCACTTGTCAGGTTGCTGGCAGTATGAATTCATTATTAGCTATAAGCTGTTGTCCCAAAATAGTAATCTCCCCCCCCCCCCTCAGTGTGCCTATCCTTTCAGAAAATAGCCTTAGTAGAGTTGTTAGAAGGGGGGCTTTAGTGACTATGAAATGGTGACTAATTTGGGGTAAAGAAGCGTGGCCTTTGAACTTTGAACTGAATAAAGCTGACTGCGCCTGCTTCGGCACCCCTTAGGCCTCATTGTCAGCCTGCCAGAATGCCATCTTCCTCCCATCACTGAATGTAAAGCCGTGGAATACATCATGCAAATAATCAGGCTCCAAGCAAACACAAGCAGCGCTTTCCCCCAAAGGAAGAGGCAGCCGTCTCTAATGAGCAGGGTAAAATTGGAATATTCATACCTCTTTCCCTCCGCCGAAACGATTGAGTGATTCCCTCGTCTGCCCGTCGCTGCCCCCTCCCCCCTCCCCCCTTTTCATTCACCGTGCTGTCTGTCCTTCCCTCTCACCTCCATCTCTCTATTCCCACTTCTTCCTCTCCGCTCAATGTCTTCCTGGAATGTAGCGATAAACATGAATAGGCAGCCGGTTATGTTGACAGAGCCGTTCACAGATTACGCCCCTGGATCAGAGTCACAAATCTGCCAGAGAGGAGACGTTTGTTTGTGGGAGAATCAGTAATGAATGCAAAGAGGGAGTGGGGGAAAAAGAAAAAAACATTATTAGAAAGAAGTCAGAAACTTTACAAAAAAGAACTCCAAGAACAAGCCTGAAATGTCTCTGAATTTGAGAACTACAGCCCCCCACCCCACAAACACACACATACTGGATTTAGTTGTCAGAAGTGTTGTCAGAGTCTTGTCTCATGGCTCTGAGTCTCATCCCACTCAGACAATGGGAGGTCTAGTGGATGGTATTCAAAAAGGCCCACTCGCAAAAAAATTGTTTGTGTTTGTTTGGGTTTTAAATCCGATCACAGAGGAGAGCAGTGCCGTAAACTGAGCACTGAAACAAATAAAATAGTGGAAAGTGTTTCTCATTTAATTTCACCCTAAAGAAGACTTGATGAAAAATGTTGCTACGTCTGTATACCAGTCCTTCCAGAAAAATGCAGAGTTTTTTTGTGATTGTCCTTGATTATGCGGCACGTTTTCTTAAAAAATGCGATGGAATATGTGGGATATTTATGCAATTTTATTGCATAAATCGATGCATTTGTCAATGAAATTGCAGGAACTTGCAAAAACTGCGGTTTGATGAAAAAGAGAAAAAAAAAAAAAGTGATTCCCCCAACACCCTGCTTTGCGTAATTACGTCACTTCATAATGTTCCCATGGCAACAGGGGAATGTTCTGCTAAGATATATGTGACTTTTTTGCAACGAAAATGCGGGGATTATGAAGTTATGCAAGCATATTTTGCGCGGAAATCGTCAATTTTCTTTCAGCGAAAGTGCGGCGTATTTGAAAAAATGCGGCCCCCGCATAGATATGCGGACTTTGGCTGATTATGCATTGAATTATGCGATCGCATCATCGCGTTTTTCTGGAGGGACTGGTATACTGACCACAGACTGCATATATGCACTGTGGACAGGCCTGTAAGTGAAATAAAGAAAAATGTGAGGTAGTATAGGAAAAAGATGAACAGCATGATGTACCTCAAGACCAGGGGATGGATGATACAGGAGATGAGGGATTTTGAGAATGACCTAGAATAAGAGAATGATTATCCCTCCAACTCATCCTCCACTTAACCCTCCCTACAACTTGTTTTAGGTAACACACATGATCCAGATACAGTAGCACCTTAACAGTACCATATCTTTTTGCTTAGTTGAAATTGGGAAGTAGGCCGACACTAAACTATGTACCAAAATAGGCAGAGGATGCTGTGTGCTTTGATAAGTGGAAATATAAGAATATCAGAAAGAAATGTAAGTTGTCTTTATGTTAGAATTGTCTGTCTTTGGCAGCAAACTCTGCTACGCAATAGAACGGGACCTGAACCCGTAGGCGTCTCGGATCCTAGAGTTCAGGTGGACCCTTGAAGACCTAATGTATATCATGTTGCCTGCTTGCTTTTATGTAATATGCAGCTGCCAAAGCAAGCATTATGCTAATTTAACTCTGTACTGATATAACAGATTATATATTTTGAAAACTTTGAAATACTTTCCATTATCCTTGATGAGACTCCACTTTGCAAAGGAGATCCAGATATATACTTGGGAACTATACTTTTCCTACTGACTGATGTATCTTCTCCTTTTTTAATAATCTGTCCCGTGTGATCATGTACTTTCCCCCCCCCAATGCACCCCTCTCACATGGCCAATCTGTGGTCCCAACACACGCAAAGTGTTACTATTAATTGCGTGTTCTTTCAATGATCTAAGAAGCTCATTCTCGTGTTACAATCACCAAGGCATTCAGTTGTTTTCCAAAGTTGTAATGAGATGCGAGGTGGGCATCTGAAGGCAGGTGGTGTATTAAAAACCACATGAAATGGACGAAGGGCATTTGGGAGAGGGGGAAGCTGGCTGTGATAACGAGGGAACAGCGAGGGACAAGAAGGGTGTTAGTTGCAGGTCGAGTAGCCTGGAGACTGGGGATTAAAAATGGGCATTTTAATCAACTTGTGTGCAAAGAAAAAAAAAAGAAAGAAATCCAGCCGTTGATGCTGCTGTGTGAGATATCATAATTTTGTTGTGTTCAGTGTGTTCCAGGAGATCTACTGAGGAAACAATTTAAGCGACATGAGAAGCACCGAGTGACTTGATGCAGGAGGAAAGAGCTAATGCTAGCTTAGCCCCAGAAGTCCCATCCTCAAAGTGAAGCTATGGGGTTGACCAAAAAAAAAACTTGAATGATTTACTAGTAGCTAACATCGTAACGTAAGCTAGCTAACGAAGAACACACAAAAAACAAAACATAAATAAGACAACTTTGCAGTTACCACATACCCACACTTCCAGTCCCTGCGTCGAGCTAACACGCCAGGGACCAGTTTATCAACTAGGGCTTTCCCGAATATAATTTTTTTTTCATTCATCGACAGTGAATATTGGAAGCTCGTGTCTGCAAAGCCCTGCCCTTGGTGAAACCCAGAAATCAAATGAGAGGAGACAACGACAGCTTAACGCAGTAAAGACTCCCACACTGAGTTGAAATGGAAACCAAACGCAACAGGTGTGTTTCGGTTTGATTTAAAAGCATTTATTTTTAAGGATTCTGTTATTCTACAGTATCAAAAAACAACAAAAACTAATATCTGAATCCGAGAAGTCGAACAGTCCGGCCAGAAGAGACCACTGACATCAACCTCCGCTAAGACAGAGAACAAGCCGACTCCCAGTGCATTACAGTTTTACAAATTACTAGAAAGATTATCTTGTGTGTTGACTTTAAGGGAATGAGGCTGACATCTGAAATCATTGTTCAAAAAAAAAAAAGGCCTATAAAACCTCATTCAAGCACTGATGGAAATGTCAAGTTTGAGAATGAGAAAATATCATCCTTTTCTTCATGTTGCGGCTCGCTGTGCGGATTTACTTTAACAACTAAGTCACCAGCAAATAAGTCAGTGATTTGTGCCTTCTACCTAGTCTTCTAAATCGATGCGCTTTTGCTCTTGCTTGAAACCCATGTTCCGCTCTTGTAAAAATGTCCTTTGCCCGAGAAGAATAAACACAAATTCAATCCTTTAACTGATTTCACAGAGTAAAGAAAGGACATGACTATTTCGACATATTTCAAACATGTGCGTCATGAAAGTGTTTCCTGGCAACGTCACAGTCCTTTTGAGAATGCAGGTCAAACGGTTAATTTTAAAATCTGTCTTCTCCGAAAAAATGTTAAATACATTTGCTAACCACAGTCACCCTGACCAGTTCTGACCGCATGGTGGAAAATAGACTTATGGCAGCAACCACTGATTATAACCTTCAAGTCCTTGAGTTGTAGGGTTTGTGTTTGGATTGGCTCGGGAAACTTATGTATTTAATAACATCCATGCGGGAGAACAGTGTTTTTGACACTGCTGCGGATGAATATGGAGATGATAAAATTATCTCGCTGGGGTTCTAGATTGTCGATTTGAATTGCAAAAGGTAATTTTTTTTTTTTTAACTATTGCATTGGAGAATCTAATTGTTTGTTTTAAATATCATTGGGTCTAGTTGGGTTGGGCAAGTCGGCTATACTCACTGAAAATAGCAGATATTGTGGTGAATTAAACAGTTTTGTGTTGGTGTGGCATAAAATACTGTAGGTTTAATTTAAGATTATGGCTCATACTAGTCACTATCCATACTTGACTCTGCACTTGATCCCCTGTTTTATCAGTGCTTTGGCTGCAATCTTTCAGCAAGAACAGGTTTCAAGCTACCCACTGTTAAATATGTTATTTGCTACGAAAATGTTGAGCAAATAAATGATGTTTTATGACCATCAGTCATAACTAAAATTAAATGTCTAATGGTTTTCTTTGCCTTCTCAGCAGTGTTACACTCTTCCACAGTGGTGATGACATCTCTCATCTATTCCTGGCAGAACAGAAGGTGCTACTGTACATACAAATTTGAATACATTTGATTGGTGGGATGTTTGTTGCCAGGCTGCAAAGTTGGATGTAGATGAAAAGCACAACATGCAGACGTTCTCCTTAACTTTGATCAAGTATTTGCTTGCCTTCCTCCCACAACGCATTTTCTTTTGTATCATTGCCTGGAGGTTACTTCTGATCAGATTTGTTTTGCATAAATGTGTAACAACATCGCTGCATCCTTGATTTCTCAGATTGAGCGCCGTCTCCCGTCTCCACTAATAACGGCGTGTCTCTCTTTATGAACGATCACTAATATGTTAAATATGTAAAACAGTTACTCTCCTGTTTAGCGACAGTCTGCGCAGAGCATGTTTTTATCCCACATCACATTTGAAAGTAATGTGCTAAATGGCATTGATTTACACAATAATTTGATGTCAGTTGGCTTATATTTAATCATATACATTGAAGTCTGATTAGGGCTTGGTTAACCAAGAGGAAGTCTGAATTCTTAAAGGCATGTACCTCTTTTTAGAGAGATTGAAAAAGAAGTAAGAGGGGGAGGGAGATGGGGGGATGACATGCAGCAAAGGGCCGCAGGTCGGATTCAAACCCGCGCCGCTGCAAAGGATTCAGCCTACGTGGGGGCGAACGCTCTTACTGGGTGAGCTAGAGGCCACCCCAAACAGCGTGTTTTTTACTGCTCTTACATAAGTTGCTGCCATTAGCATACCCAGCTAACTAGCATACAACCAGTAACTGAGCACTTCCGAGGTCAAGGAGCATATCATTAACTGTGTTTCATTTATTTACAAAAGCCCTGTTCACAACTACATGTCGCATATACACTGTGTAGTTTGTAGGTACGGGATCCTATAAGAGTTTAGGCTAACGTTAGCAGCTCTGTCCATTATTAGATTTGGGGAAGTTACACTCCAGCAAACCCCAGCCAACGTTATCCATTATGGTGTTTTCGGTTGCTAAACACTGGGGCTAACTATACGCTGCAATACAAGAACAAACCTGTTTCTTTATTTCTATGTCTTTTACATGGATCATCAACTGCTGTGGATGCCTGGGACACACAATCTCTATTTTATTTAGAACAATATCATGTTTGTATCCCTCAAGTGTATATTTAAGACCCCTTTTTTACAAAATGTTCGTCTTATAAACGAGTCAGGATAAGAAATTAAAAAAGTCAGCCAACTTAAAGCTAAAGCTTAATAAGTTGCTAGCTACAGCAGATCAAATCTGCCAGTGACAGTGGTCATTTTAGCTGGCATCGACGGTTGCCAGTTAAAAATTCGAAGCCTATTTTTTTCTAACTGTTTGACCCTCTGTTTCAAGAAATTCAAGTAAATTCAAGAAATAAATCTGCTACATTATCTGCATATGTAGCTAGCAAGTTGTCAATTGTGGCTAGAGTAGCCGTTATGAATAGCAGGATAGCAGAGCTAATGTAGGGACGTTCCTCATCCTGCCTGTCCCTTTATTACACTACATGGCCATTATTTGTTTATATATTGTGTTTATTTGAATGGTACAGGCAGTTGTTACTGCATTTCTATAATTTGAGAAGCAGGAACATGACATTTCTTTCAGTAGGCGAACAGAAAGAGCTTATGCCAGTTCTCTCTAAGCTGTACTGGTCTTAGTGTTGAAAGTAAAAAATCCCACGCACAATGTATACTGCTACGTGCAGCCAGGCAGGCAGGCACTTTTAAGAGGAGAATGACCACAAGGTTTTATCCTGAAATTGTTAGATGAAAAGATAGAAGAGTAATTCAACTATTTCCTATTTTATTCTTTTCGGTCTGGTCTTTTAATATACTCTGCCGACACTCCAAATGTCTTCTTGTCACACATAACGAAATGAAGTAAACTGTCACTAAGTGGAATAAAAAAACTTGTTAGATTTAGGTATTTACATGTTTTTTATTTTATTTAATTTTTTAAAGATTGATTAGGACAATGCACATTAATCAACATTTCTGTAAATGCACCAGTTTTAGTCAGATGGCCAATTTTTAACTGTAGTCCTAGTTACCTAGCATGTAATGTCTTGCATGGTGGGAGGAAAACCACGCAAACACGAGGAGAACATGCAAACTCTGCCCAGACCGGTGATCGAACTCTGCAGTGCCAAGTTGCTGTGAGTCACGGTGCCGCCATTCTTCAAGAATTCTTCTTGTTTAAGCGGTTGAAGATGGATGGACATGCTCATTTCTCGACTGCACTCTTTTCTGTTTGATAGTCAAAGCAGTGTTGGGAGCAGGATAATCACATTATATTTCCTGCCTTCTCACACAATGGGGACAATGACCAATAAAACATGTATAAAGGAAAGACAAACGAAGCTTTAAAAGTAGCTAGATAGACTAAAACGCTTACCTACATTTGAAGATTGAATTCTTAATTTTTTTTTTTTTCAAATACAGCATTGGACAAAACAGTGTTAAAATATGCACAGAAAAAAAGGATCTCAGCCATAATTATTATTAAAAGCTGGTATGGAGTTAAGTTTATCTGCGATGCCTCTGGTTATTTGCCCAAGTCTTGCAGAGTTATGTCCTGATCAATATCTATAGGAGCCATAGAGTTAGAGAGTTAGAGTAGAAAAGTAAACCACATAAAGATACAGTCTGTATTAGCAACCGAGTGTAACCGTAAAAAAATTCTCTGAATTTGGACTTTGTATGTGAGGTGGGTGTTAAGACAAACAAAAGCATTGACTTGCTTTACATTTTAGGTTAAATTAGAAAAAAAGATGTTAAAATAGCACCCGGGGGCAGAGATGATGTTCCTTGTTCTAAAAAAGACCATTCATGTGTTTTGATATGAGTAAAATTGGCTTCTTGTGTTCAAAACGGCAATAGCCTTGAATGGGATATTTGCAACCATAACAGCACACTTGGGAGTACAAGCCATACTGCTACAGCAAGGATCTCATTAGATACCTTAAACTTCTGCAAAATAAGTCTGTGAAGCAAAGTGAATTACTTTAACTAATTACCTTTTACAATAACTCTCCCCAAAAGTGGTTAACACACAGTGCCGTTGGTAATATGCCATTCATTCACCAGCATAGATCCAGTTCCAGCTGATGTATCGTACCTGGTACAGTAAGTAGTCCATGCTAGTGATTAGTGCAAGATTAATTTTTTGTCCTCTGGTGTGAAGCCATTTATACTGATTTAGAAAAGGGCTAGCGGTAGATACTCACCACGGACCTATTGGCAGCTAGCTAGATGGTTATTACTAATCTAAAGGCACCCGCAGGAGGGGAAAAAAAGGGAGTGGATGTGTGAGTCTTTCTGCATGCGCGCGTGTGTGTGTGTGTGTGTGTGTGTGTGTGTGCGTGTGTGTGCGTGCGTGCGTGCGCGCGTGCGTGTGTAGTGGAAAGGTTGAGACATTGCAAATGGGTCACACTTATAAGATGTGGGGGTCAACAGCAAAGATCAGCTGGGGTCAAGCCTGTAATGGGAGCCATTTTTCATAGGTCGCATTTCTCATCCCGGCCCCGGAGGTAGTGGCGGGAGCGAGGTAGTAAACTGCAGAAAAATGGCATTTCAATGTGCGTAACCTCTCGCCTCGCAACGTCACCTCTTGACAGGGAATGGCAGGTCCTTCTCATCTCTCTCAGGCTGGCTCATATATATCACTCTTGCCCACCTCTCCATCCCGGGAGACGGAGGCCCGAGAGAGTGAGAGGAAGAGTGCGGTTGATGTGGGTGGACTGCTCTTCAATCTAGCAGCTACTCAACAATCAGCAGCACATCTTTCAACAGCCCTAAAAGTCATGTTGAACCGACTGACACACATGCACACGTGATATGGATGAATTGTAGATGACAGCCGCTGAGCTGCCTCGAACATAAAGAAAAAGGCACATTGACTCCCTTCGTGGCGAATCGTTCCAGCACTTAGACCATGCCGGCCAAGATGAAAAGGAGAGGAGACTGCAGTGTTATCCTCTGCAAAGCAAGACAGTGCAGCCACTTGGTGGCACTATCAGCCAAAATCAATGAGAGAAAACAGAAGGGAACATGTCTGGATGTAACAGATAGAGCTGTATGGATATTCTCTTTCCATAACATAGCATCAACAACAAATATTCTCAACAGAAGGCATAGGAGTATCAAAATAAATCATGTGCTGTAAACATCTTATTAAAGATGAATATTTCAGTTTTGGGGCTGCTGTGAGAGCAGTATGGTCTGCCAGGAACGCTGTGGGTAACTTCACGTGAGGTGGGTATAGTGAGGATAGGGAGGCTGTGCACAAACGCCATGTGCATACACATGCAGTGAATGCATTCCTCGCGTGATGTGATGAAAAAGCCCTTTGTGTGCCAGTGCTCCTTTCACTTTCAGGCTCTTGTTACTGGCGAGGTGGCAATTAGAAGTGGAACACTTCTGAGCACAGAGGGGGAAGCTAGTTGTGATTCAGATCGTGCTTGAGCCTAAATGTCATTGGCCAGAGTGCAGCAGGTTAATTGAAGGCGTCTTGTCATCGTGGCCTGCCTCACTGAGAGAGTTCTGGGAGAGAGGAGAGGAGGTTGACCTGTCCTAAAATCTGATTGGCTGCGCCATTGCCCCCGCCTCTTAACTCTCACATATTTGCTTCTATTCTCACCTTCCCGCTGTGCTGTTCCATAATGATCCAGGGCATATGCGTTCATTATTAGCATGAAGGTGGAGTACCACAATCTGAATGCAGAAAATGTAAAAGAAAAAAAAAAGGAAAAAAAATGTACCCATAAATATAATTTCTTTGCCTATCCAGACTAAAAGCATGAACACTTAGTTCATGTTTGAATTTCTCGTGCAGAACGATGTATGTGCAGAGTTTGCCACAAGCTCATGCTGTTTTCGATTTTAAGATTGTGAATTGAATATATTTAGGTGTTGGAATTGTTAATTGAACAACAAAAAAACTATTTCAAGATGTCACCTTTGGATCTGGGAAATGTCTCTATCACTATTTTCTGACATTGTGTAGATACAGACTAAACAATTAGTAGATCAATACTGAAATAATGCAGACCAATCTGTGTCGTTCTTAAATACTCTTGGCGTGTTTCTTACAGCAGAATGTCATTTTGCAAGTAAATATTTGTCTATATAGATGATATTTTACTGTGTGATACAGCAGGTCTGTTTTTTATTTTTATTTTTAAATCTCAGAAAGATTTGTGTAGAACAAATAGAACAATCATTTCAATTCTAAACCAATTATTAGTAGGGCTAATGTGTCTCCGCTGCAGTCGGTGTGTTTTGTAGTGTAGCTCATTCTGTTCATCAATATTCATTTTCTCATCCTTCTTTGCCAAAAGCCGGAGGCGTCCAGCACAGGTGTTTAGTGAATAACACAGAGGACAACCGGCTAACTGCAGCAGAAACAGGAAGTTGCTGTAATGACTGCCGTCCCTAGTGCACCCTGGGTAATAATCAGCACTCGTTTATCATAATAGCAGGTAAATACTCAAGTAGTGCTCGCAGTAGGGCGCAGGCGGCAGCGGCAGCAGCGGCCCACAGTAATTTTTCACTCGTTTTTATTAAGTGAACAGGCAAACCCGGTCGTTCTCTGTGGCTTGTTAGTGTTTACAGACGCGGCAGCAGGAATGAAAAGGGCAAGTCGTGGCAGCCTAGCCAGAAACAGCCAGATTCAAACTCAGGTCAAAGTACACGGGTGGGTGCATGAGTGTAGTCAACCATCAGGGGTCTGCATTAGCTATTCATAAGGTAGTATTGTTTACAACCCTGCTTTTGCTGATTGCTTGTTGAGAGGGCGGGGGACCAAAATCAACAGTGCTATATTCAGCGCGTCATAATTTAATAACAGGAAGTAAGACGTTATTGCCGAAGAGAAGAGGATGGTGTTGCCCGGGCTCTCGCTGCCCGGCTATGAAATGTACAAAGCCAAAAGCCCGAGGCAAAGTTTCTCTTGTGTGCTTGCCATCTCAGTGAAGAAACTCTGAGATAAGACAAATGGTTCAAATGACCTTTTGAAAAGATCACCATCCCTCCGTTCGCCTGAGAGAGGGGAAAGCAAGAGGGAGAGAGGAGAAAGCGAGGGGGGCTATATTTCTATATAGTGAGAGATGAAAGTGGATTCCCAAACTGCGCGAGTGTGTGCCCTATTCGTCTTCCCCCTCCGAATGCTTTCTGCTCCATTTAAACAAGTTTATTTGTCTCTGTCGAGGACTCAAGTGAAGCAGCAGAAGCAAAAAGGGGAGGGGTAACGGACAACTCTGATGGTTTCCCTTTCATTACTCCGTTGAAATGAAGAACTTAAGTTGCCGCTCACTAGGAGTACAGAGGGTGCTACTCAGCCGGCCACACGGGCCTTTCACGGTGCTCATTACAGTTCAGTCCGTATACTGTAGCTAGCTCTCAGTTGTACGCCCACTCCCCACAGGCCATTCATCTATGTTTGAAATTCCATGATTCTTCTCCGGCGTGAGCGAAGACATCCTGTAACAAAGCTGTCGTGAAGAGTTGACAGATGTTTAAAGACTGCAAAAAAAGATTAAGGTGGAAGTAAGTGCAGGCTTCATTTCAATCTCTTTTTTTTTTTTTTTTTTTTTTTTTTTTTTGGTGAAAGGTGTGCACATTTGGAATATCTACTGAAAGCATAGTACGTGAGGGAAAGCTTTTATGTGCGTGAGAACCACTTAGACAGGCAGACACTACTGTTCATGAATCAGCTCAGTTCTCCTCTTCATCCCTATTACATACAGTGTGTACCCAGTGCTCTAACATGCTCTTATCTTCAAGTCAAATAGTCTTTCACTGCTCTACTAGGTTTTATATCTTTTTTCCAGTGATCTTTCCATACATGCAGTCCTCCTGTCCAGCGACCACAATCTTTTAGAGAAGAAGGTGGATAAATGTGTTAATAATAATAATTTCTCTCAGCCTGAGAGAAAGACTACAGTCACAACTTGGGGCCGAATGAAGTGTTTTACCTCCTGTGCATGTTTGTGGTAAAAGAAAAGAAAATCTGTGTTTTTATTTACAGTTAATACTCTAATTATAATCAATCAAAGTACAGCCATGAAATGCTAATAGGCCTTCATTACTTATTAAGAATCAGTCAGATTTACGTAACATTTCCTGTTCCTTTTTGTTGTACTAACCCTATAATGGGAAGCACATTAACCAATTTCTCATAATATATAATATATACAGGAAAGCTTCACTGACATCATTTTCACTTCCAAAACTAAAGTCACATCCTTGCTTAAGTGTTTGAATGAAAGGGACATTTTGTCAATATCATGTACCTCATGGTATTGGTCTATAAACTGTGAGTTTACTGCAGAAGTGATTTGACTGCAGCACTCACTGCTGGGTAAGCGCTTTAGCTAAATGCTTTTTTGTGTTAAATGTGGTGCCACAACAGGGTGTTTCCTGGCTCACAAAATTAAAATGTAGAATGACATGATGTAACCTATTAAGTGTGTGTGTGTGTGTGTGTGTGTGTGTGTGTGTGTGGAATACTAGAAGATGAAGTCCAGACAGCAGCATCACTTGTGTCCCAATTAGCAATGCAGGGCTTTGAATGGATATTTAACCTTAGCAGAGCTTAATCATGTAATTAACGAGAAGGGGGAAACTGCCTGTCTAATGCCCCCGCTAGAAATATTCCCTCCAAAACATTGTCTTGAGTCCATGTTTTCAGAGACAAAGACATTATTACTGACCTTTAAGACGAGGAGAGTCTTTTATTTAGCCGGCCCTTGTTCTTAATTAACGTCTCATTGTTATTCGGCCCATGTGTGTGTTTGTGCGCATGCTTTACGTGGCTGTGTGTGGATTCGTAAGGCCTTACAAAACACCTTCAGTGTGTATCCGCTGTCACGATTGCCCATCCAGGGTCTCTGCCAATGGCTGATTACCCACCGCTGGCACTTAAGCAGCGGTGGCAGGGCCGCGGTCTCTCCCGTTTGGACGTGCCACACATCGAGCTGGCCGAGCGGTTGTTTACGACGGCCTTGCTTTAATTGCTCATCAAATTATTGCCTCAATGATAAGACATGGGACATTTAAAGGGACATATGGATTCGGACAGTGGCCATAAAAAAAAGAAGCTGCCCACCACATTGTGGTTTTGCATCCGCGGTGTGTGTTTGCTAAACAAGCTGAGGCCTATTTAGCAGTAATCACTAGAACCACTGTGGGAGATAAAAATTAGCCGCGGGCATTATTCTCCCTTCAGCCTTCAAGAGTGACAGGCCTATTATACAGTGCATGGAATTTATGAGATGATCATCTTTGATGGCCTGGATGTCCGCCGTTGGCTGTAATGTTTTCTATGGTAATGATGCTTCCCCTCTGCCTTAGACCACAAAACCGCCATCCGCCTTGTGACACCATCTCTCTGCTGAAAAGTGATTGTTGACGGCTCCATTAAAGGGTGAAAAACTATTTTCTTCCCCCCCTCTCCCACCTACTCGGAAGCCTTATTTTTTTTTTTTTTTCACTCGTCAGCCAAGCTAATTTATGTCGTCTTCTTTGGTGCCAGGATGCATCGGGTTTGAACTTGTCGCTTTAATGGGAACGGGGGTGATTTGAAACGACCTTGATACAACTTCTGCACACGGGGAATGTAATGTCGCCGTGGAATTGTACAGGGAATCAAAAGCTGTGGCCTGGAACGGCGCACCCTCACTGTTGGTCATTATGGCTGCCCTATAACCAAGCCGCGGCTCTCACATCCATCAGATGTGTAAAGCCATCTCGTCTGTCTGATGAAAAAGCTGTCATGTTGTGCATTAGATACACACTGATACATCAGTTGTACGTAATATACCTTCAAATGGATTTGCTTAAGGGTGAATACTCAACACTCATCACTTTCTATCTGGAAAGTGACAGGGTTTAACCTGCTTGGGTGGCCAGGGGCAAACATAAGCTATGGGCCCCTTATTTATCCACTATTCCTTTTAGGTATACATCTGGTACAAAGCTCACGGCAACTTTATTTTATTTCCCCTTTAGCCCCAGACACACCTTCCGTGCTTTGTTGGACTGCTGCCCTGTCTCTCGCTGTGTGTCAGTCAATTTAATGAAACACACATGTTTACAATATGCACTAATCTAAGTATAATACAAAACTGAAATAATAAAGGGATCAAAACAACATTTTAACACAGGCCCCCCTCTTCAAGAAAGGGCATCGAGTTCAGGTAATAATTCAGGAGCCACCATAAGACCCTTATCATTTCAGTTTCAACTGTTATTATATATATTTGGTGTTTTTTTGGTTAGATTTTTCTTTTTTTTAATTTGAGAAAGCGACAGCCCCAGTAAATACATGGTTTTCATTGGATAGAACTGCAGTACACATCATTTTCTGCTTCTTTCTTACATACAGTATATACATTCGACTTTACAGACATACTTAGTACGTGCACTTTAATGTGTTGAAAATCATCAGAACTGTGATCAAATGAACACCCCAGACTTTTCCTTTATCAAATGTATTGTGATAAGTATGCAACCAAACTTATATATATAGAGAGATTTTTTTTTCTACATCTCATCATTTTTGTAATAATATTTGCACACAATCTGCCCTTATATTATTGTTTTATTGCCATTCTGAATTTATGATATAGAAAAAAGATGTGAGAAGAAATTCATTTGAAGTTGTAAATGATGTAGAATTCTGCCCATTGCAGCAACACAACAGTGTGCGTGTTCATTTTTGTTGTTGAAAATCTGCAGCACACACCATATTTCACTCCAAGTCAAACTGTTTAGATTTTAACTTCACTTCGGTGCTCTCACAAATCATAAAAACATCTCCCCTGTCATGAACATTTCAAACTTGGTTTATTGCAGACTCAAACAACAGATAGAATATGAAATCTGACCTCTGAGGTTTGGATCTTCTGACACCTGTTTTTCGCTATGGGAATCAAAGCAGTAATTGCTTTTGAGGGGTCCCTGATCCGTTTACACTGCACTCTGCTTTCCAACACCGGAAACATGATTTTGTATTTGACACATGTCCTTTTTTCATCTTCTTTTATGTCTGACCAGTCTTTGTGATGATGTTTATTTAGGGTAGAGGTTGCTTTTGCATTTGAGACCCTCGAGGACAGAGATTTTGATCTAAAAGACAGCACTATTTTTGATCCGTTGCTTTTATGCTTGATCTACGCAATTTAAGAAATCCATTTTCACAAATACAATACACGCATCATTTGAAAGATTCATAAAACAAAGATTACATCAATAAAATTAACTTCCAAGAACCATTTCAGTGTATTATACAATGAATTCTTCCTGTGGAGTTATGGCACCCTATTTTCTTGCAGTTTACACAAACCCTTTGTTATCATACCAAGCACAAAGACACAAGAACCAGACACTATAAACACTTGATTTGCAGTCCAATACCCTCCCTGTTTTTCTCCACTTTGGATATTGAATATGGAGGTGTGCATTCCAATTATCCTTCGTGGAAACATGAATGCCAAAGAGTGAAAACAACATCCTAAAAAAACAAAACAATATGTCTCTTAGCTGCAGGGGATTCATTTAGACTATATCTGTGGGAAGAATTGGAGAGTAGAAGGCGGAAAGGGACCAATCAAACGTGCCTGCTGTCTTGTGGTAGGTGTGTAGTTGTCGTGTCATTGGCATCCGCACAAGAATTTGACTCTTAAATTTAGTAAACCTCTCTTTTTCTCATTTGTTAGTGTCCAAGCCTCTATCAATCCATTAATCCAAAGCAGCCACTGGCATTACTTCTACCCTCTGTTTTTCCTTATTCTGCCATATTTATTCCTGCCTCAGTCTCTTTGGATGATGTCAAAATCAATCATGTTTGTGTCCTTGTGTAAAACATTTCTTCCTGGAAATGTCCAAGTGTCGTCTTGGAAGAGCGAACCTCTCCAGAGCGTGAGCACAGAAATCAAGTCTTTGCAGTAGATGCTTGAGGTTGCACGGGTCAGACACAGAGGCCTCTGTTTGGCTGTAAATTGTAATTCCATGTTCTTTTGTTCTGTTGTTTTGGGATTGTACTTTTAGAAAGGACGCACGGATACATATTGAGAGAGAACCTTTATGCCCCTCTTTAATAGCTGCTGATTTATCCTAGCGTAGCACAAGGACGATAGCCTCCTCAGGCTGTGAATCATTCTTGCCAGCTGACTCTCATCACCAGCTAATTAATAGTTGATGTGCCGGCTTACAAAAACACGACTGCTATTAACCTGTACGTGCTATTGATTTAGCCTGGCTTAGGTGCTTTGGCGGATTCTTCTGGGGAAAGTGAACGTCGGGGCGAGCAGAGGTTCGGAATCTTCTAGGAAATCAAAGTTAAGAGTGTTTACTGGCGCTCAGACTGGCCTCAAGGTAGGGCTGGGCAATATACACTCAGCAAAAAAAGAAACGTACTCTCACTTTCAACTGCTTTCATTTTCAGCCAACTTAACATGCGGAAAAACTTTGTATGAACATGAAAAAAATTCAACTACTAAGAAATAAACTGAACAATGTTACACAGACATGTGACTAACAGAAATTGAAAAATGTGTCCCTGAATAAAGGATGGTCAAAATCAAAAGTCACAGTCAGTATCTGGTGTGGCCACCAGCTGCATTACGTACTGCAGTGCATCTCCTCCTCATGGACTGCACCAGGTTTGCCAGTTCATGTTGTGAGATGTTACCCCACTCTTCCACCAAGGCACCTGCAAGTTCCTGGACATTTCTGGTAGGCATGGTTCTCGCCCTTACCCTCCGATCCAACAGGTCCCAGACGTGCTCAATGGGATTGAGATCTGGGCTCTTCGCTGGCCATGGCAGAACACTAACTTTCCTGTCTACCTTTCCGGTATGGCTGCTGGCATTATGCTGGAGGGTCATGTCAGGATGAGCCTGCAGGAAGGGTACCACATGAGGGAGGAGGATGTCTTCCCTGTAACTTTTGATTTTGACCATCCTTTGTTCTGGGACACATTTTTTCCATTTCTGTTAGTCACATGTCTGTGAAACATTGTTCAGTTTGTTTCTTAGTAGTTGAATTTTTTTATGTTTATACAAAGTTTTACGCATGTACGCTGAAAATAAAAGCAGTTGAAAGTGAGAGGACGTTTCTTTTTTTTGCTGAGTTTATATGGATATTATATCGATATTGTGAAATGAGACTCTATCGTCTTAGATTTTGGATATCATAATATTGTAATATGGTAAGTGTTTCCTTTTCCTGGTTTTAAAAGCTGCATTACAGTAAAGTGATGTAATTTTCTGAACTTACCAGACTGTTCCACCTGTTCCATTATTTGCCTTTACCCACTTAATCGTTGTATCCACATTACTGATGATTATTTATCAAAAATCTTATTTTGAAAATATTTTGTGAAAACACAAAGTATTCACCCAACAATATCGTCGCAATATCGCCATCAAGGTATTTGGTCAAGAATATCGTGATATTTGATTTTATCCATATCATCCAGCTCTGCCTCAAGTAGAAGAAGAACTATTAGTTATTAGTTACTTATTAGAGTATTAGTTAGATATACTGTTGCCCTGCTTTCTATATTCATTGTTCATCAGAGTAGGTCTGGTCACATCCCTGTTTGAAACGACAAAATTCCACTGGAAATTGAATTCACTCGTGGTGGCCATGTAAATCTGCACACATTTTACGCCTCAAGCTCGACTTAAAAATTCCACATTTGTGCTGTTGACCAATAGCAAACCGTCTTGATAACGATGACCTTAGAGGGAAGGGAGGGCCTAAAATGGCGGAAGCTTACTAGCTTATTAGCTGTGTTGCACCATCCAGTTTTATTTCCCAACATTTTTTTGAATGTATAATTGCATTAGTGACCGAGCTAACAAGCTTGCCAACTGACAGATATCAAACAGCTAGCAAGCTCGTAAGCTTGAAAAGCTCTTTTTCCCTTCTCAATAAAACAGAACTCCATCTGTGAAGAAAATGCCAGGAGGTAGTAAACGGTACATAGAAAATTGAAAGAAGCTTGGATAGCTTGTAGGACTGATTCATAAGGTGCATCTCACTTCCCTTATTTGATAGCTCCTCGGTCCTCAGCTGATCCAGAAGTTGATCTGGCCCTTCTTCGTGAAGGCCCTCTTAAAGCTCTTATTCCTGCCCCGAGGAGCAAGGATTGAGCTGAAAGCCATTGCTAACTCTGCCCAGGTGACTTATTCACGTGACGCTTCAGAGGAAACACATTTCCTTGTTTCCTCTCTCCTCCCATGATTTCCTCGCTGCCTCGGTGAGACGGACTAAGACGGGGATGCAATTTAAGGGAAGTGAGAAGCACCTGTAGTACGTTCCTGTGTTAGCTTTCCAGCTACAGTGGTTCACCGACTGGCCCTGCGAGGAGTCACTAAACTAAGTTAGACCCAAAAATTTCATGATTGTGTGGATAAATGCCGTTCTGCCAATTTGTAGTGTGACCAACCGATAATGAGAAATGTTGAACAGACTTGCAGGTGTGATGACTGGGTCTGGCTGAAGCAAAGGTGTTATTTTCATCCTTGACCTTTCAGTTAGTGTGAAGGAAAAACAACAAAACGAGAAATGTGTCTGAACTCGCCACTTGTCATAATGCTAAAATGGTCAGTGTTCACCTAACCTATCATCATCAAGTAGTCTGCAAATTATTTTCTCAATTAATCAATGAATTGTTCGGCCTATACAATGTCAGAAAATAGTCAATATGTCCAAGATGACATCTTAAAATAGGTTGTTTTGTTTAACCAACAGTCCAAAACCCAACTATTTTCAATTTACAATCACATAAGACAATGAAAAGTAGCAATTTTCTTCTTTTTCAAAAAAGAAGAAAGGTCCAAGACCCTTGTGGCAAAATGTTAAAAAGCCTTTATTTAGATTGCTATTTAATAATGATATTACTGTTAACTTTGCCAGAAGACTGCCTTGGACCATTTTTTTTTCTTTTACTTTTGTGTTCTTTTCCAAAGAGCACCTTCCGAACTTGAACTTCCGAGCCCTCCCGACCTCTTCTCTTCTATTGTGCATTTTTGCTTGAAAAGCAATTTAATCGGTTAAATAATTATCAAAATGGTGCTGATCAAATTTGCTGTAGATCGACTTATAAAATATGTTGCTGTCCTGGCTCCTAAATGGTGGAATGAGCTCCCTATTGACATCAGGATAGCCGAAAGCCTACGCATCTTCCGCCGAAGGCTAAAAATACATCTCTTCTGACTACACCTCGGATAAACATAAAAAAAGTATATATATATTTCTTGAAACTGCACTTTCATATGGCTCTTTGTAGTTTTGCTTATTTAAAGCTAATGTACTTGCACGTACTACTTGTTGTCTGGAGTTTGCACCTTCAGGGTTGAAAGCACTTAATTTGAAGTTCTTTTTTGGTAAAAGCGTCAGCTAAATTACATGTAATTACATTACATTACATTACATTGTTCCAGCTCTATCCTGCTCCAGACTTAAGTTTTAGGGTCCAAATGTGCAACTAATCTGGTATAGTATAGAAGTATAGAAGTATTCAGTAACCCAATTAAATCAGCTCTAACACCAATAATGTATGCTTTTGCTCAGTCAATTCCATGCTACTTTTATTTCACACACTGACACACATTAATATAATTCTGTTTTAAATTAGAGGTCACTGTGCTTTGTGCATAGCCGAGATTAAAATACATGTTTTGAGATGACTGTGATTAACAGCACGATACCACACCCCAAAATTAACAAAACAGAGAAATGTAATTTAGCATTTCCTGCAGTGCACTGGCTCCATTTAATAGGAAGTCTGGCTGTATGTTTAACAGCTTTGATATATCTTCTAAATGGTTTTAAATGTTTCGTCCGTATCATATTTATTTAACAGCAGTTGCTAAAGCTGGGTTTACACCGCCATGTGGCAACCACCATGACAACCGCCTGCTTGCAGGAGCGTTGGAAAAAAGGTTCCTACCGCCTGTCGGTTACAGCCAGAACTTGAGCACTGTGAACTCTGCGGCAGAGAAGAATCTGTGCGCATTCACGTAGGCAGCAACCGCTTCATTCCACTACTGCGGTGATCAAAACCAGCTTCCCCTCTGCCGCCTTGCCCTCATTGAAATGACTGGAGGCGGCGAGTTACCACGCGGCTGTGTTGTTAATTTTCGGACAGATAAATCAACGGTTTATCTTAAACAATCATATCAGATAAATGAGTGCTTTAGCTTTTTGACAACCTAATCTACAGCTTTTCATCACGAGGCATTATTTACTGCAGCTTTTTTTTTCTGCCGCCTTCATCTGCTCAGTTACATCAGTAAATGAGATTTCATCGGAAGACACATTTGCGGTTAAAGTGCAAAAAAAAAAAAAAAAGTCTAAATAAAACCATCTCCTAGACAACGCATGTTTCACAGCTCACCGAGAGGCTGCTGAATTAAGCGTGATGCAAACACGGCAAATTGAATCAATTTGCCTCCTCTAAGTAGATGTGACGCGTGAAGCCTGAGTGAATGAGAGAGAATTTCAAAGTTTAATGACGTCGCCTTTGCTTCTGCATTTCTCTCCCTGTGCTTGACGAAGGTTCCAGAAAATCAAGCGTAAGGAGGAAGAAAGAGATCAGATAACAAGGCAGCGTGGAGGCGCGAGCACGTGGTGTCACACGCTTGGCGCTGCAACCACCGGGAATGAAGTGACAGGCCGCGGGGGAGCACAGGGACAGAATCAAGAGGTGAGTGGAGCATATTAAACTGATAAGTGGCCATGCGGAAAATAGTCAGGACACACACAGACACACAAACACGAGACAATCCGGATGTGTGTGCATACATGTGACCAAGGACAGGTTCAGAAACTTTTGAAAGGGTGGTGGGGGGGCCATTGGGGCACAGTTTTTAAAGAAGCGTGGCTCATTCGTAAACTTTGATATTCTCATATAAAATAATGTCAATAATTAGTTGCTATTTATAGCTCCAAATAGCCCACAGCCATGGACAGTTTAGTATAAGAAAATGGGTGTCCGGCCATTTGTAGTTTTGTGTTTTTTCATCTCTTTGTGGTCGTTTTTTTTTCCATCTCTTTGTAGTGGTGAGTCTCTTTGCGGTCGCTTTGTCCCCGAATGTGACGCAAAAACCGGCATGTAGGCAAAAGAAAAACTGTCATGGAGAATGTCTCGCGTGCTTAAATGTGGCCAAACACTGGGGACATTTCTCAGGGACATGCATGTCATCGCCGTTGACGGTATCGATCAAGACTATCCTTCCTTTTGTGCAGACGGTCTGAAACACTTTAATGAACAACATGGAAAACAAAGCTTCCAAGCATGCACACATTGACAGGCTGTGATTAAATCAGCAACGGTGGCGGCATTGTTGACGACAATGATGGCAGCGCTGAGGGCCCTTATCAAAGGATAGGGTCAGCATAGTTTAACCACCACTGCACACGTTCACAATTAGATGTTCATGGATGCTGATGGAGGAAATTAATTTTGGGCTAAAAACCGAAGCATTTCTCATCAAACCGAGCGGTCTGCGGACACAGAATTCTGCAGAGCTCATGAATAATTGTTTCCAAAGCGTTATGTTTTGCCTGTCAGTCAGAAGTGCTCGCCGTTAGCGGCAATTCATCTGAATTAAGCGCCTGGTGGCACTCTGTCACGTACACCCCGTCGTAAGCCGTTAAATACATAAATCGGGTTTAAATGAACACACACACCACTTGTCTTGCCTGGTTTGCAGGGTAATTCATCTTCCAACTCCATGATTCTGTTATGCAGTCAAATTGACAAGTAATCCATTGCTGGTGTCCTTGTTGTCAACATTAAGGTCATTTCTGATTGTTGCATTGAGTGAACAGACTTGCAGCTTTGCAACTCTTTGCAGGGGGTGATGGGAAATATGCCAGGCGAATGTATCAATACATATGTGTGTGTGTATGAGTGATTTTGAGCTGTAGCACGACAACCTGTCGAGGCTACAAATGTGGAAAAATGTGGAGAAACTGTATACTTTTAAAAGCTGTATATGTTTTATAAAAAAAACAAACAACAACCTCAAAGACTGTAGTCACTTTCAATCCCAGTATCCAAAGATGATAATCCTTGCTTTTTTGGCAAGTCAAATTATATTTTTTGGCATTTCAAATCCCTCTGTCACAGAGACCGAAAGGTACAGGCCCATGCGATACCTGTCAGAGGACTGTGCAAGAAGTGTAGTACATGTTTTTGAACAAGTGTGTCCAGGCTTTAAATGGATTACACCTCATTATCCCCAATTACTTTTCAGAATAAGCTGGGAAATGGAGAGAAAATCTGACGTGGTGTTTTGCTAAAACTGCTCTCAGGAAACCTTCACAGAGGTGCTGGATCTATAGCTATAAAAAAAATATTTTTTTTCTTCTTTTTTTGAGATAGCTGTTCATATTTCGAGGTCAAAATAAAGAATCGAAGTTGCTTCATAAGAATTTATTTAATGGAAACCAGAAACTGATATTACTGCAGTATCTGATACGGTTTTGTATGGTGTTGAGACACTTCTTTTTTTTTTTTATTTGCCTATTTGTCAGTTTTTCATCTTTAGTTGTTTTACAGCACATTTGTAATGCTTGTTTTGATAAAGTTTAGTGCAAATGAGGTAAACTTCAGTTGAACACCATCAAAGAATTTGCAGTCGGCTCTAATCCGCAAAACAGCCACAGAGCGGGGAGCCTTGTACAGATCTTGTTAGGTTAGACACAAACAAGTTGAGAGTACACAGGTAGAAAAGCAGAACTCTCAAATGCACCTGAGCTCTAACATCTTGCAGAGTGTTTTGGGGGTGAACCTAAAAATATTGCTTGTGTTCTGCTTAGCTGTCAAAAAGATCTAATGCAATGTTCACGGAAGGATCATTGCAACCAATCACGGAGTGGTTTAGAAACCCAGCAGCTCCCACCAGTAGCAAATCTGTGTTTTGCCCATCCTGCTAGAAAGATCATGGGTGGCAGCCAAAAGCCTTCTGTTTTCAGGATGCATTGTAACAGACTGCCGGTGGACAGGCCATGAAACTCACAGCAGAACTGGCACGCTAACACATCTTGTCTTGTCCATCTCCTCCCTGGAAGTTGATAAGTTTCCCCTTGGTACACATTACACACATGCAACAACTGTGTTTACTCTGGTAAAAGACTGTAGGATTGTAAACATGCCGTTTGCTTCATGTTTCTATCCCATCCTGTTGCTGTCTTTTGGTCTTTGTCTCAATGCAGCTTTAACCATATATATACATATGCTAAATTTTTAGATGAGATTGATAGCACTCTACCACCAGTAGAAAGTTAACTTAGTTTAGCTTAAAGGGGAAAAAGCTAGCCTGGCTCTATTTTAGAAGTAAAAAAAAAGAAAAAAAGAAAAAATGATGCCAAACTAAGCTAATTGGCTGCTGGCTGTATGCTAAATATGAACCTAACTGCCTGGCTCTGTCCAAATGTTTAAAAACGTTAGCCTGTCATCACTTCTATAGCTATTTAATTAACACTTGACGTAATTATTTTTTTATTCTTTTGGACAGAGCCAGGCTAGCTGTTTCTCCCTGCTTTTAATCTTTATGCTAAACTGCTGGCTCTAACTTCATATTTAGCATACAACACAATGGTGTTAGCAATCTTCTTATCACACATTTAGCAAGAAAGCAAATCAGTGTATGTATGTATGTAAAGTTGTGATTTTTTTTTGAAGTTTTCTTAGTAACCTTACCAAAAAGGCTCAGGATGCTGCAAATGTTGGTATAATATGAAAATAGCTGGTGGATTTAAGACAAAAAATAATAATTTATTTAATTAATCAAATTTGAACATATGTGTCAGTGGCTTGTTGATCATTACATTGCTAGTTAATTTCCCAGCTTGGCACGTGGGACTGCTGGGATTGGTTGAAGTCGCGGGAGCCTCTGGTTATTGGTCAATTTTGCAGAAACGTTGTGGTGATTGGTCAAAATTGCGAGTCGCACCAAATTCATGGTTATTGGTTGAATTTGCGTGAATTGTTGCAAACGCGACATTGCGAAATCCTGGAGGGACTGATTAGATCTTGGTAGAAGCATTGGCTCACTGACTGATGAGATTTACTCCTTAGGTATTGAAATTGGGTATTGAATGAGCATTTTTCGATACTCTATACTTTGGAGGCAATTTGGTCGGTGCCTAAAAAGTATTGAAATCGGTAACGAGCCCAGTACCCAGTAGCAACCCCTGAAGCCAGTCTGCAGCGCCCCCCCCTCTCAGCCCACAGTATGTATTTACACTCTCTTAACCCTGCTTGACTGACATGTACAGTAACCATGATGTACCCAATTATTTTACAAAGCCCCCCAGGCTGTGTGTGTATGCCTTCTCCCCTCCTCAGTAGGTAAAAGCAAAGCATGCATTTCAAACAGAAAATCTCATATGTAGATGTCAAAGACAATTCCGGTTCATTTTTTTAATACACAAAAGCATATTTTAATCCCTTAACAAGGGAGATGACAGAAATTGTCAATTCCCTCACCTCGCTCCTCATCAGAGTTTTCTTTGGGAATCGCTGGTGCGCTTTTACACAAAAATCTGCTCAGAAAATCATTAAGCAAATGTTTATTATTCATCCTTTTTAAACAAAAAAAGAAAGAAAAACATCTGCTCTGCCATTATCATCCATCTGCCTTTGCCATTTCTCCACGCTCTCTTCTACGGATTTCCCCTCTTAACCCGCAGCATGTAATAACTATCATCTGCTACGCCAATGAGCCATGTAGTAAAACCGCCAGTCTTTAAATTTATCTAGGCTAATCTCAGAGCCGTCACAGCAGCCATTACAAGGGGAAATGGTGCCTTATTTGGTGCGGCTGTGTAGGAGGGAGAATGAGTGGGAGGGCACTCCTGAGGATGTCATTTGGAAAACCCCTCACCTTCTCGACGCAGAGTCGTTGAGGCGTAGATGGTGGGTCGCAGCTGGTGAAAAGGTGTGATGAATATGGGTTGGACACTAGATATTAACGTTAATCATTTTCCGCTGTTTATTTTGCTGTAAAGAAGTAAAGCATCTTGCTTACATGTCATGTTAGATCGCACTTGAAAAGGCCTCAAGCCATTTTCATGGTTCCCAGTTTACTGTAGCGCTTTCTAGCTTTACTTGTCTTGTTGTGTTCTGGCTGTCGGGCTCCCCAGCTGACAACTGACGGCTATGGCATGAGCCAGGGAAACCCATGGGAGGAGAGGAGATGTCTTATGAAATATGCTGCGACGCTTAGCCACAGAGTCACTTTCATATCCTGCTGCGCCGCTTCAAAAGCACCACTGAGCTGCTTCGAGTGGATCCTGCATATTGTACAAAGCCCATGTGAAATGTTAAGTGAACTTGCATACATTTCCACTGTTGCGCCACTGTAATGCTATGGTGGGGGTAATGAGCAATCAACATGTGCGCGTGTCCACCTCAGCACAGTAACGATACGCATTGCTTAAAATTTTCACAGATTAATCTCCTGGGTTCTGTGGGTGTTTCTTTAAAGACTTCACTTACAAAGTTTTGAAAGTTCTAAAAGTCAAGCAGTTCCTTTTATTTTGTGTTATCTCA
The DNA here is from genome assembly GCF_010015445.1 of Perca fluviatilis. Taxonomy (NCBI): domain Eukaryota; kingdom Metazoa; phylum Chordata; class Actinopteri; order Perciformes; family Percidae; genus Perca; species Perca fluviatilis. The sequence continues at coordinate 17,724,836 of NC_053134.1, forward strand.
TTAAAATGAGGACCAGGTCCAACAGAACAAAGCTATTGATGAGAACAATTGATTGGACTCTGGGAAGTGACAAAAGACTGAAATTCAACATCCCTCAAACGATCTTGGTACTGTCTCCGCACAGTCAACACAGCACATCTCATCCCCAGCTGTGAATCTCGCTCTTCCAACGCTAATATTTACCTCCCTAATAAAAGTCATTGTTGTGCGGCTCGCTCTAAATCAGGCCTGCTTCTGTCGGGGATGACAGAGGGAAAATATAAGGCATCTCTCACAGTGATGGAGAGTTTCCGAGGCTTGTATTAGCTTGGTGGAAAAGACAGCCCTCATAAGGTTTTGGTGTATTAATCCAACTGTGCGTGAAGCTGTACAATCTGTTTCTGGCTCTCTTTACTATTAAGCCAATTAAATACTTAGGAAAAATAATCATTAACACAGATTAACATTTCAGATGAATGATGATTTCATCTGCTGATATGGAAGTTTGAAAATGCACATTCATTGCATAATAAAGTAGCTGTGTACTTTTAACTGAAACCATTAGTCACAGTGTAATGGCAGTTAGCACATCTTTAGCTTCTGCAATGTGATTTTTTTCTAAATGAAAAACAATATGCAGGTAGGGTCATAATCTTTCTCTCATATTTGAGCTATAATAATTCAGGCATTTGATTTGCATAACATGACTTAGTTTAGCTTATTTGCTGCAGAACCACAGCGATTTGAAGCTAGCTACTTGGTTGTAACCATCACCCACAACTTCTTCATTCCTCAACTCCCATATTGTTACATTGAAATAGCAAACCACAAAAAGTAACCACAATCATACACTTTTTGAAATATATCCAAAGGCACCCCTCTGACCCACAAGCTAACACTGCTAGCTAAGTGCGGTTTCATTGGGGGTAAATAGAGGGTTAGGTGGTTTCCCTAAATCACATTCAATTGCAAATATAAAACGTTTTTTTAAACACACACCTCTTAGGGGCGCCCTGGTAGTTCATCTGGTTGAGCGTGCGCCCCATGTACCAAGGCTCAGTCCTTACCCCAGCGGCCCAAGTTTGAGGTCGATCTGCAACTCTTTGCTGCATGTCAATGCCCCTCTCTCTCCCCCATTTCCTGTCTTCAAGCTGTCCTCTCAAATAAGGCCAAAAGCCCCAGAAATAATAGAAACATCTTTAAAGGTCCCATGACATGGTGCTCTTTGGATGCTTTTATATAGGCCTTAGTGGTCCCCTAATACTGTATCTGAAGTCTCTTTCCCAAAATTCAGCCTTGGTGCAGAATTACAGTCACTAGAGTCAGTCCCACAATGAGCTTTCCTTAGTATGTGCCATTTCTGTGTCTGTAGCTATTGAGGAGGAGAGAGGGGGGCAAGGTGGAGGGTGGGGGTGTGGCCTTGACCAACTGCCACTTTGCTTGTTTGCAAGCCATGATGTCTCTCTCTCTCTCATGGGCGGGCCAAATTCTATGGGCGAGCAAAGCAGAGAAAGGGGAGGTAACCTTTTCCAGATCGGCCCATCTGAGCTTTCATTTTCTCAAAGGCAGAGCAGGATACCCAGGGCTCGGTTTACACCTATCGCCATTTCTAGCCACTGGGGGACCATAGGCAGGCTGGGGAAACTCATATTAATGTTAAAAAAACCTCATAAAGTGAAATTTTAATGCCATGGGACCTTTAATAAAAACGGGACACACCTCTTACCTGTGATAGCATGGAGTCTCTAGAGACTTGGACAGTTGTAGATGAAACTAACTCTGCTAGCTAATTCACAAGCTTACGTTCAATTGCAGCTTATATGGTGGGGGTACGCTGGTCACCCCAAATCAAGTTTGATTGTATAAATTTGATAGATATAGATTAGATTTGTATAAATAACAACACGGTTTAAAAAAAATATATTATTTAAAAAAGAAATCCCAATAATTTCCTATAAAGTTTACTGGTAAGAATTAGCAAATTACTAATTATGGTGAACATGTAGGCAAAGGTATATTATTAAGTTCATAAGCAGCATTTTTTTACGGAGGACCTTCTTTGAAATAAATGCTCCATTTAAACCCATGTAAACATTTATTTATTTACTCATCATATTGGATATATATTCTTTATAAATGTTGAATTGTGTGCTCGCTTGCTTACAGACAAATTGCATTTGTATGCCTGTTCAGCTGACTAAAAGACTTGATTGACTTGATTGGCGATCACAGTTAAACACTGTCTCTACTTTACCAATTAGTGCCAAATTACATGGTTCTTCCCAAAAACCTTCATTGGAATATATTAGGAAAATAACATAAATTTATGAACCCTTAAAAGACTACCAGATAGATTTCGCCCAAAATGCTTTTTTCCCCTCCAACATTTTATACGAGATAGGGTTTACATCGGGACACAGAGAAAGAGCTTGTACATGTTTTTTATTTTATTTCACTGCCTTAAAAAATTAACGCTGACAACACTTCAGCATTCAGGATAATGTTGTTACAAGGCTTCAGTTGTGTGGTTTGAAATAAAAAAAAAGCTGATTTGCATTAGAGCGGAACGCAAAGCACTCAACGCAGTGTGCCACGCTGTACATCTGGATGCGAAAGAAATGTAAGACAGAGGTCAGGGTGATGAAAAAGACTATGTGGAGTGTGAAAATGTGGGGTAATCTTTCACGGCTCGTGCTAATGCGCCTTTCCGACAAGAGAAGAGAAGAGCCAGAGAGAGATGTACAGTAGCCAGCAGTGAAGAGTAGCTGCTGCCAAATGCACCGAGGGCTAGGCAAAGACGAGACCCTGCCATCTGGGCCGCTCGAGGCGAGGCTGAAAACAACTCCGGCTCCATCACTGACTCTCAAGCTCACATTCACACATCGGTTTTATTTGACTCTTTTTTTTTTTTTTTTTCTTTCTTTGCTCTTATGGCCTCTCATCCCATTAAACGGTCCCGTCTTGACAACTGTGTCTTTCTCAAGCTGTCTTCTCGCTCACACTTGGCTCTTTCAAATTCTCCCCCCTCTTCCTCCTCCTCCTCCTCCTGCTCTCTCCCCCTCTCAAGGATTTATCACTCTTAATTATCTTAACCATCCAGCTTCATACTCGGCTTGTATCTAGCATATTTAATCTGGGATTCAGCAGGGCTATTAGTTACACTCAACATGCAGAGGCTAATTGATTTAAAGAAGCAAGATTTGCTTATTGATGCTGATGGGTTTAACTAAAAAGCTAATATAGGAGGGTGGAGAGCAGAAAAGGATGGATAGGAGTGAAAAAATAAAGAGAAAAGCTCAAGCTGCAGAGGGGAGTTTCTGCTGTCTATGTAAACTTTGGATTTCTTCCACATGCTTTGATGTCCAAATTAGTTTGTTTCGACTTTGCCCGAGCTCGGGGAGCATCGTGCATGGTAATAAGGATTCGGAACTATTTTAATGGCGATCTTTTCTGAAACAAGTGGGGATTTCTTTTTCCTTCTTCCCCTGATTTACATTTGATAACTCTGGTTAGGATAAATATTTTTGGTTGGCGGGGGAAACAGAACAGCGAAACAGATGTCTGTTTAAATGTCATGTTTGTTGCCGAAGCTGTGCTGACATTTCAATCCCAGACTTTCACCTCTCGGATTGGTTCGCTGTGAGTCATTACCAGAATCAGGTTGAGTCAGAGCTGTTGTTGTGAATAAATATGATCTAATTGATAGCTGACCTCTCACATTAACGAGCAAATGTGACCAAACCAGCGCACGCTAATAAGACTTAACTATGTTTGTGTGCATCCCAGTCACTGCATCCGCGTTCATTTCTTTTCCACATTTGCATCTGTGTGCGTGACTCCTACTGCATATGCAGTTAGGGCGGCTGGTGGCCACGGATATTGATAATGGCGTTGGGGACACTCAGCGTCTTGTCTATTAATCACACTGCTGAGCAGTGACCTTTCTCCGAGCCCACTGCTTTGGGCCAAGCCAGATTCCCTGCCTCGCCCCCCCCCCCCTGGGAGTAGCAGGCTGACATCACTCAACCTGTGTCCGCTAATGTCAGCCCCGAGCCTGGCCGCAGAGGCTCACCGGCCCTGCTTGGCGCCCTCGGACACAGCCCTGGATGACAGAGACATTGATCACTCAGGAAGCTCAGGTTGTCTGGAGGTAGGGGGGGGGGGGTGGGCATTGTGTGTATGTGTGTGTGTGTGTTTTGATACAACGGCAATTGAGACTGGTGAGCCTAATTAGACTTCACATCTGGGCCTAATGAGCAAATCAAGACCCATCATTGATCAAGGATCAACTGGCCTTGAGTTGTGCTCTGATTGGTTAAGAGTTGCACAAGCGCTGTGAACTCCCGGCTTAAGCATTCCACACACAACTAATTGACATGAATCTACATAACTGGATACATTATGGATCGGCTAAAAAAAAAAAAAATGTCACATCATCTTTACTGTTTAAATAATTGTGTCTGTGTTTCCATTTTATGACATGAATTTGAATATGCACACAGAGGACCGCTTTGCTTTAATAAAGGGACAGTATAATCATGTAAGTGCTGAAACACTAAAAAAAGGCACTAAAGTTTGAAAAATTAACAGCAAATGTGATTAATTCGATGCAATATATCTAGGCTAATGTAAGTAAAATTTGAAATAGTGTGCTATATCATGATGATGCATTGTCAATGTCCATATTATAACTACCCTGGTCATGAAGGAGTCCACACTTCATACTGATGTCCATATTCACCTTTATTCCTTTAAGAAGTATGATGGAACACCGTGAAAACGTGTTTACCTGGTAGACCAGCAGTAGAATAAAACGAACCTGGAGCTTAACAGTTAGCTATTCACGGTCGCCATTTCTCTCCTCCGTTCGCGCCCGTCACCAAAACATCCAGTCCTGTATCTTGTAGCTTACCAAATTAAAAGTCGTTTGTACTGAATATACCAAAAGACAAAATACAACTCAGTTTAACTCATAAAGAACCTGAAATTTAGTGAACAATGTTTTATAATAATGTATAAAACTGAAACCGCCTAGCAATCGTACAGATCGCTTATATTAATTTTCGGTGTTGTCATGGCAACAAATATAGACTTTCCAGCGTCAGCTACACATATTATGTTGTATAATAAGGTCTTTCAATAAAAGGATTCAAGGATTCAAAAGTGTATTTGTCATATACACAAGTAATATGTGTAGTTAAATGCAATGTGGTGTGCCTCTAAGTAGGGCTGGGCGATATGGAGAAAATCAAATATCACGATACTTTTGTCCAAATACCTCGATATCGATACCGCAAGGATATTGTAGTGTTGACTATTGGTGCTTTCACAAAATATTTACACAAAGAGATTTTTGATAAATAATCATCAGCAATGTGGATATAATGACTAAGTGGGTAAAGTCAAAAAAATTGAACAGTTACATCAGTCTGGTAAGTTCAGAGAATGACATCACTTCACTGTAATGCAGCCTTTAAAACCAGGAAAAGACCCCACTTATGCCATATTACGATATCCAAAATCTAAGACGATATCTAGTCTCATATCACAATATTGATATAATATCGCTATATTGCCCAGCTCTACCTCTATGTTGCTAAAAGACTACTAAAATAAGGATACGATGGTAAAAAAATTAAATATGCAATGTACACAAATTATAGCATGGAATAAATAGTTATTACATTTTGAGATATTTGAGATATTCAAAAAAGTGTTCCCAATGCCGTACTTCTAAGCTAAGTATGTGAATGAAGCCAGGCAATTACTCATTTTTTTTAAGATTATTTTTTGGGCATTTTTAGGCCTTTATTGACAGGACAGCTGAACCCCGGCCCGCTGCACCGAGGAGTAAACCTCTTTATATGAGTGCCCGCTCTACCAACTGAGCAATCCGGGCGCCCCAGGAAATTACTCTTACGTGAGATGTGGGGGTTTCAATCCTAGATGGAAAGAGAATTTTTTTTTTCTTTTCGACAAGATGACATGATACACATATCTTTAGATTTAGTGTGACTTACACTATAAAGGATACCACGATAGCTCTCTGTACATCCATTAGGACATTGCAAACGGGAACTGCTAATAGCTGATTCTGCACACTTTTAACTGTGCCATAGATAAACAAATAAAAGCTATAAAAATGGATTGTTTTGGGGGGGGGGGGGCCCAGGTGTCTTGATTTTGGATCCACTTGAATGTACGTAGGGCTGTGCAATTCATCAATCAAATCTTCGGGTCCCAGCGATCACAAAAAAACAATATAATCAAGAAAAAAACATTATTTTGCACATTACATTTTGCAAGTAAACTCTTTGTTTTGTCTTGTCTTCTGAAGGGGAATTCAAAAAGTTCAACAGGAGAAAGGTATTAGGTATATCTCACAGTTCAAGGTATTTTTACTGCTGTTTCACTGTTTTTTAAGTCCAATAAATGCAACATCTTTCCTAAGGTATTGTGTAATCGAGCAGCCCTACATGAATGTATACTGAAGTAGGAAGAAGAAAGTGGAGAAATATGTAGGGCTTTGAGGCCTTGGGAGTGGGTATTTTAGGGTTGCTTAACATATACTAGTACGATAATTTTTGCATTAGAATTTGCAAAGTTGTCAATTTGAATTTAGCAGTTCTTACACAGACGCTATTCCTTTATTTTAATGTATTTGTGTATGTGAATCAAGCTTTAAGGCTTAATGTGCAGCACTGAGGCTTTGCTTTGACATTTTCAAAATGAGTGCTAGATCTACACATTTTCTGGTTGCTTCTGTATTTGTCTTTTTTTCTGTTGTTGTTGCAAATAGACACAGTTGAATCTTGCTTGTCATTGTCTGGTCAATATATTCTTTTGTACATCTGCTTGTTGGCAGCTGCGCCAGGCAACGGGAGACTATGGCCTAAGGGATTCCCTCAACATCCAGGAACATCCTGTCTGGCCGATGCAGCACCTGTTGTCAGGATGGAAAAGGCATATGGGCCGTGGGACCTATTGGCACTTACCCACTACTAGTACCAGCTCTGCTCGGCACGGCTCGGCTCGGCTCGGCTCCAGCCGCGGTGCCACGTCCTCCTTTTCCATTGCAGATTTAGTACCGCCTCATGCGGGCGTGGCGGATCGCCTATAGCGCCGCCGCAGGAAACGCGTGACCTTAACGCGCCACACGCACACAGAACGTCGGTGTGTTGTTTTTGATTCTCGGGCACAGCCAGAAGACACATTTTGTTTCAAAAGAAGCCGGAGGCAGCAAAAAGAAAACCACCGCTCGCCAAACTATATAGAAATGGCGGGTTGGTTCGGGACACCCCCGTCTGTCGCTAGCAATGATGACGCAGTGATTAGTGACGATTCTCACCGTCCAATCGGTAGTCTGCAGGTTTTCACGTCACCTTTTGGTATCGCCTCAGCTCGCTTGGAACCTCGACGGAGGTGACACTAAAAAAACGTACCTGTTGGCAGGTATCAGGGACTTTTTTTCATAATGGAAAACCAAAATAAGGCGAGAAGAGTCGAGGCGAGTCGAGCAGGTACCATGTAATGGAAAAACGCCATAATATTCGGATGCCCTGGGCCTCCATTAAATTCAGCACATTTAAAGTTATTTCTTGGCGCCCTGCCTGTACTCTAGCTAGTGCTATGTTCTCTGAAGAGTCCATAAAAACCTCTAAAAAGCATGCCGTGGGCAGGACAAATTGTTAACTTTAATGTGATGCTTTTGGCATTTGTTATATCTTGCCAGACATAGAGTAATCTTTTCATTTTTACTTATGTTGCAACCCTTTTTTTTTTTTTTTTATGCACTGATTTCAGAACCGGCAATATTGTCTAGAGGAAACTGTCCGACCAGCTCGACAAGAAACGGTAACAAACCAAATACCCACACACATTAAAGAAGACATCAAAGTGTACGTTGATTAGGGTGCAGCAGCACAGGGGCACCAACATTAGGCAAAATAATTTAATTCAAATTATTCAAGGATAAAAGGGTACGAAGGAAGTTTGCAAATCAGCAGTTATATTTGTGGAACATGCTGTACTGGGGCTTTCTACCCAACTTCCAATAAACATATTTCATAACAACCCCAGTTGGCACCTTATTCGGATCCGTTAATGAGCACGATGTCTTTTATTGTTGATTTGGTCCGCGGAGAACAAATGAGTTCTATTTCGTAATAATAATTACCAAGGTTTCCACTCTGATGACTTTGCCTTGTTTTTGTTAATAAACTTTTCTGTGTGAATTTATGGACAACCTCAAACAGTAAGCTGTGGATAAAGCTCATCAGAGAAAGGAGCGGATTGTCACCAGCTGATAAAAGACTTCATTACTAGGATGAATGTTTTAGTGTCAGGTGGCCCATCACATGTATATTTAAGTCTAAAAATAGGTATTGGTTACTTTTTTTTTTTTTGTCGCTCTCTTCCTCTGCGGTATAATTCAGTCTTTTGACCTTTTAGCTTTTGTTTACTGTTTTCTTTCAGTCATGACGCACTAGCATCTTTAAATCCTTCAGAATGTGGTATTTTTGTGCGCGCCTGTGCTTGTTTGCTTGTGCGCGACTGAAGGCTTTTGTTCAGACAAAAAGCACACAAAACCCAAATGGGCCGTGTGCATGTGTGTGTGTGTGTGTGTGTGTGTGTGTGTGTGTGTGTGTGTGTGTGTGTGTGCGTGCGTGTGCCAGGGCTTGTGTGGTCTGTTGTCTACTGGTGAGTGTTTAGAGAACAGATTTCTTTGACGTTGACGGCACCAAAGCAATACAGATTTGGCAATTAACCTCGATGTCACTGTAATTACCAAGTCACTTTAGTAAAATGAATTAATTTCCCAAAAGGACTCAGAAACAAAATTACCTCCTCTCTTCCTGAAGAGAGCCAATATGGCGTCTGATAATTAGGAGAGAAAAAGTGAGCCGCTGCCATATTCCTGTCTCTCATTGTGTGTATTCTGTGTAATCTGCCACGGGGGGAAAGCCACTGATCCGCCCGCCGCTCCCATAACTTCCACCGGGTTCACGCTGTTGATGCCACGCCTTGAGTCGCCACATGTCGAGCGGAGTGCCTTTTTATTTAGTTTTTCTCCTCGTCGCCTCGTTATTTCGCGAGCCACGTTGACCTGTTCGTGCCACGGCTTTTGATCACGTGTAGCCGTCATGCGAGTCGTGTGACACAACAAGTGGTAACCCCTCTTGCCGTTTCACCTTGAAGGAGGCCTCGCACACATCGGGGGAGAGGGAGAGCAGACTTTCCACGGCTGGCTTCCTGAGGTCTTAATCTCCAATCCACCACTGAAGGGCTGAGGTGTCTGCCAACCCTTTTTATGCCGCTTCAATTAGTATGTAAATTTCTAATACAATGTTTTTAGCTTGGTGGGATTTCTCAGGTGCTGCCAAATAAGCCATGGTTGCTTTTGCCAGACTGCAAATAAAAAAGAACAGCGTATAAAACATAAAGTAGTTGAAAGTGTTGAGCTTTTTAGGTCCCTCGTGTGGATCCCTTCACGCCTGGTCTCCCGCGGTGCATCAATCATTTTAGAACATAATTATATGTATAACCTCATTAGGTTTATAATTGATGTTTTGTTTAATATTTTAGATAAGTTAGATGCTTATTGGGCTATTTACTAAAGATTATGAATTATTTAAAAAAAACATTTATTTTTTAATATCTAGCGTGCACTAGGGTGAGAAGGGGGGGGAGGATGCTGAGGGGGCTGTAGCCCTCCTAGGCTCTTCCTCCCAGGGCCATAAACTCTTGCTTTTGTATATGAAGCTTAGTGTTAAAGTAGCGCACTTTTTAATGAATTAACTTTATCGGTTATCAGGCAAATAAAGCGCCGATACAGATAATCTGCAAACTGCCAAAAAAATCCCTTATTATAACCTGACACTTCACTTTATTAAAATCCGTTTGCTCCTGCAGGTTCCTCTATCACCCCAGCCTCGTATGCTCTAATGTTTGGGTATGTTGACGTTCATGTATGTCAGGGTTTTCTAGGGTTGGGCATCGTTTTGATTTGAATAATTCTGATTCCAAATCCGATTCTTTCTTTCAATTGCGGTACTTATCGATTCTCGATTCCGATTCTTTGAGGGATGGAGTTGAAACGGTTTCACAGGCTTATTTCACGGATAAGAGGAACATTTAATTTTGATTCAATGGCAATTTACAGTTTTACCAGGCTTTTTTTTAATCGTAAAATCAAACTACACTAGAGCGCTGCTTACTGTGCTCCATGGCTGCAACACAACAAGCGCCTGGAAGTACGGTGGCCGCTACGGAAACCGAAACTTGCGCATGTTAAATTTGGAACCGATGATCGGATTCGAAACCAAATTTTCCAAACGATTCAAATTAAATTTGCATATTGCATAAAGCTTTGTGGCTGTGTCGGCTGACTGCCTGCTGCTCAAGGCGCAAGAGCAGAGGGAGAGAGAGCCCCTGTGCTGTTGGCAGAAGAGCCGTGGACTGCGATTACTCTGAGCAGCATGCATGGGAATTAATTCCGATAAAATATATTTCGCTTTTAGAAAGTAAGTCGCTAAGAGGGCTTGAAAAGTCGCTAAATCTACCGAGAAAGTTGCCAAGTCGGCAACACTGTCTGGCTAACTTTAGCACAGGTTCGCTAACTTAAGGTGGGCTGGCTTTAAGATGGACCAGTTATTCTCATTTTAGTGACAGGCTGCTCCTCCCAAGTTTTGCTTCAGTGAATTCTCCCTCACTGCAACCCACCAAACTTTATTAAAAAACTTTATTCAAATTCAAATTGTGCGATGATGTCACTAATGAGCGCATGACGTCATTTGCACCTAAGCGCTCTGAAAAACCCTCTGTGTGTTTATTAAGGTTCCCCCAGCCGAATCCTCATTAATGCTCACTTTCAGGAGAGACTTTGTTGCAGATATGCAAAGATTTATTTGTAAGCTACATATGCAAAATATGAAATGTATAAAGTCTTTAGAGATTGGACTCCATCGTATAAAATATATATTTTTTAAAGGGGTAGTGAAACCAAGACATATCCCCCTCGATGGAGTCTAGACACTGGTGGTGGTGGTGGTGAAGGAGCACGAAGACTGCATCGAAGCAGTCGATGGGAGCGGTCAGCCGGAGGAAGACCCAGGGTGCCGTGGGTGATGATGACTAGGGGTGGAAGGGGAGGAGGAGGGTTGCACTCTTTGCCTGAAATGACAACTTGACAGCCGCAGAGGAGAGAACAGATTTAAAGCAGGGATGTCATGCTGTGATTGGCTCGTGAAATACATGGCCGATTCTGATTGGTTTAACTGAAAAGTGAACGCCTCAAAACAGCTGATCAGTTTTAGGAGAGAGAGGTGATGAAGTTATAGAAGTCTACCTGAAAGAATTTACGCTGAGCTTCATATGTGTAACAATTTGCTATAAATAGTCAATTCCTTGACATGGTTGAGCAGGTATAATATTCGTCTACTGCTACATCTCTTATTGCAAAAAACCTGCAGTACATGTCATCTTGATTAAAACCAGAATTATAATGAATTCCTGGCTTTGTTTCCAACCAATTTGCTTTCAAGGCACAAAGATGTGGTGGCAGTCTTTTTTCCCTCCACTGAGTCTCATTTCCAGGTTGGCTGTCATATGTCTCTGCTTCTATAATGATGTACCTGAACTTTGTCTATTCAAACCAGTTACTTATATCATGGGATCTGGAGGTACATTTATCTGTTTGTTTTTTTAAGTTGTGTTTTTTTACAAGATGTTTTCATACGTCAGCATATGTCTTATTAGCTTTTCTCAGAATGTGTTTCAGTATAATGAGCGAAACCGGGTGGAAAGCCACTGTTAAAACAAACGGCTTGACTTTTCGTAACGTGCGTTACCCATAATACGACAGTGGACAGGAGACAGCCAGCGGGAAGAGTTGAGTCAATTAGGCGTGAACACAAACCTGCAGCCTGCATTTGAATAAAAGAAGGGAGAAAGCATGTTAGGCGAGTCTTGACCAAAGTTACGGGTAACCCTTCCCCCAGCATCACATCATTAGCTAGCAGTGTTTCGCCTCTGGTTCTGAGCCACGCTCGAATATGCTGCCTAACCCTGGTGGCGTGGACCGACTAATTGCTCTTGAAATTGTCCAAAGAAGACGAAGTGTGTGTGTGTCTGTGTGTGCGTGTGTGTGTGTGTGCGTGCATGCGTGTGTGGCCAATAAAGAGTTCAGAGCATAGGGAGAGGTCAAAGCAGAGACAGATGTGAGAACAGACTCTCTGACAAGGACCCCCATCACAACCCTCTGATGTCGATGCTGCCTTCCCTGTGTGACTCAGGTCACTTCACACTGTGGGAGTGTGTTCATGTGTGCAGACACACACGTCTCTCAGAGGGCATGGAGAATTCAGGGCACATAGAAAGGGAGAGACAATGAAACGGCAGGATAGGCGCCCGCATGTGAATCAGTTTACATGTGTACATGTGGGGGTGGGATCGCACACCTCCACACGGGCCTGTGGACATGTGAGAGCGTGGATGTTTGGGTAGGCAAGAAAGGTCAGCGACATCTTTGAAATTATCACTGCAGCGCATTGGCTCCATGCACCTAAAACAGGAAGTTGCTGTCTCCTTATGTCTAGGAGACAAGGTCCCACATCCACATTTACATTCACAGGAGGCTTATTTATCCCACAGGGTTATGATGTCACAGTCGGCAGATCAGCCCTTTATTTTTTTATAGACTTTCGACCACGTTGTAAGCCTCACACAGGGTTTGAACCAGTGTTCCTTTGGGACAATCTGCCCCCCTCCCCCCTCTCTCTCTTTAAAAACATAAAATGTCCCGTCACTGCAACCTCCCTCGCAAAATCAAAGGCCAGCTGTGGCTGTTGGCTGGTTAACGTGCATATGAAGTAGTTGTTTTATTGGTGTCTGTACACAAATGGCTTGTTAGAGAGGGGAAAAAAAACAGCACTGTTTAGATTAACTTTTTTTTTTTTTTTGCGAGGATCGCATGTTTTTGGTGTTTAAAAAGACCAACCGAGGGGTGACTCTGCCTGCCAATAAACAACTTTGTGTTAGCGGCATGCACACATCGTAACCCCGCCCACTATGTTGTAGCAAGCAGTAAGGTACTCACTAGTCTTGCATTGCCATACCTATCTCCACAGCACTGGGGAGGAAGGTCTGGCAACAGGAGCTAACCAGGAGTGTATCTCCTGGATAGGAGAAAAATGGTCAGGGGTTGTTTGCATTTCTTTAAACCAATCACATTCGTCTTGGGAGGCGCTAAGCTCCCGATGCAGCAAGTATGGCTCTGCAAAATGGTCTCGGGAAGGAACTTTTTAAGGTGGAACATTTGCACCCCGCATTATAAAACAGCATTTACAATATTAAATAGGGGTGACCCCGTATAGTTGAATATTCAATGCTTTGATCGAATATTCTCAGCGCCGTGAAGTCCAGTTCAGACCAAAGATTGTGGATGAGACGAGTGTAAATTTTCAGCTACTCGCAATGTGCCGGTCTGCAACGTTGGCCTTGACCAACTGCCACTTTGCTAGTTTGTAAGCCATGATGTCTCTCTCTCATGGGTGGGCCAAATTCTCTGGGCGGGCAAAGCAGAGAAAGGGGAGGTAACCTAGCTTTGTTGAACGTTGCTCAGAGGTTCTGGTTGCTGCTCATTTCTGCACACCGGAGTTTATGTTAAACACACACACACAAAAAAAAGAAAGTAAGGGACATCCGGCGGGACATCCGGCGGGACTTCCGACGGGGCAGGAACTATCCGGTAAATGAACCGTCATTGATCCAGATTAAGCAGTGACTAGTTTATGCTAGCTGATAGAAAATAATAGTTGATTTACTGTATATGTCTAATATAAAAAGTCTAATATAATTTCTCCTATCATTTTAATATAATTTTGTAGCACTTACTGGGTGTACAGCTTCCACAGTATTGTTTATTGTCCCCCTTGGATGTCCCCCCCACCCCACCCCTAGAATAGTACTACTTGGCCAACCAATCCAGATCCTGGCGATCCTCTGCTCTCAAAAAATCGTATGTAAAGATACGTTCTGCTGCATTGAGATTATCAATGAGACTCAATGATAGTGAATGTAATTATTTATTTATTTATTATCTTCACCATGCGTTGGTACAGCTTGTGCATTCACCCAGTTATCACAGTCATTATAATTGTTCAGTTGTATCTTGTTTCATATCTTGTCGCTAGAAGACTATACATGTAAAATGCTGTTTACATCAGTTATCTTTACAAGGTATTTTAAACAGTCAATTTCAAATACAATTGAAGCCTCGGCACATTTGTTTCTACGGTGATAAAATGACACAGTCTAAAGATGCAAAGAAACCCAGCAGCAATCACAAGCATGAAGGAACATGTGCATTGCGCTGTGAAATATTGGCTGAGACTACGGTGTATTTTCCAATATTTCATGAACAAGACTGTACTATTGAGTTAGAAGCCCAATTAAAATCATAGCTGCAGACTTGTCGCCTTTTTGTTTTGTTTTATAATACATATATATATGCAGTGTTTACTTAATTAATTCTAGTAATGCTGCTAATTTTCATAGTATACTGGTTTTGCCATTTCTATAAAATGAATCGATGTCCTTTTGTCGTCACTACATTGTATTGTAATGCTGTAATACGAACAGTCAAACCAAATTTCAATTCAACTCCAGAACAAGCTAAATGTGTTTTTCTTACAAAAAAATGTAATGTGATTCACTTTATTATATTTGTTTATTTTTTGTTTGCTTTCCAAGATCTTGGCGCTGTCTCACCACCATCTTTTTTGCAGCTGTGAGTAAGTCCCCTGTGTCCTTTGTAGGGTTGGGTATCGTTTGTGTTTTTTTCACATACCAGTGCTAAAACGATACTTCTAAAATAGAAACGTTCCACTTCCGGGATTGCTCCATTTTAAACTCCGGTCAATTTATGAGGACTAAGGGTGTCACAACTCCGATTTTAATACGAAAGCGACCGAAATTAAGTCACAATCTCGAACTTTGAATCCAAAAATGGAATCGTCGATGCTGCCACGCCCCCATGTCACGTCCAGTCGGCTTGTCAAGCGGGAAAAAAAACACGTGTTGAGGTGCTGCGAGTCAAACTCCTCTAACTTAGCTACAGCCAGTCAGAAGATAGCATGACAAATGTTATCAATAGTAGTTATCAATGCCGGTAGCATTGTGGCTAACACTTTTGTTACTTTATTTTTTTGACGAATCGTTTTGGCTCTGCTTTCTAATGTTATGTCATTGTGCTAACCGAGCACCGTTAGCCTTTACAACAGAGCTGCTTGTTAGATAATGTTTAATTACAGAGTTCTCTGTTGATTTGTGTTGCTGTGTGCTCGTGGTGGGAAATGAATGTAAACAGAGAGCGGCGTGTCGGAAATGCAATGTGCTGTGACGTAGGTCCCCTTCAAGACCAGGCTAATGTTGGAAGTCCCTCTAGTGGACAGAACGTGTAACAACAACCACATGCTTATAGTGGCGTTGACAATGCGTAAGCCTGAGTAGTGTAGTACATATTAATAACAGGCTGCATTTGAGCATTAAATCTTATAATGGCATAGCAACCTGTGCTTTAAAAAAAAAAAAAAAATCGAATTGAGGATTTGGAGACTCGTGACACCCCTTAATGAGGACTATGGTTAACTGCTCCTCAGATCTCTGCAGGGTAAATCTAGACAGCTAGCTAGACTATCTGTCCAATCTGAGTTTTCTTTTGCACGACTAAAACAACCTTTGAACGTACACACGTTCCACCAAAACAAGTTCCTTCCTGAGGCTATTTTGCAGAGGTGCCGTTGCTACGTATGGCGCTTAGCACCGCCCATGACGATTGTGATTGGTTTAAAGAAATGCCAATAAACCAGAGCACGTTTTTCTCCCATCCCGGAATGCTCTGTGGACTCACCAGACCCTCCTCAGCAGCGCGGTCGAGGAAGGTCTGGTAAAGCCAGACTACTTGTCAAATAGTGCCGGTGTCTGAACCAGTACTTTATTTATATATATTTTTTTAACTAGCATCACTTTCTGTTGCCTGTAACGTCCATTTCGGAGCACAAGAGGGCCGCGCAGCCATTTAAAGGTCCCATGGCATGAAAATTTCACTTTATGAGGTTTTTTAACATTAATATGCATTCCCCCAGCCTGAGGTCATAAGGAGCAACCTCTGAGCAACGTTCAACAAAGCTAGGTTACCTCCCCTTTCTCTGCTTTGCCCACCCAGAGAATTTGGCCCACCCATGACAGAGAGACATCATGGCTTTCAAACGAGCAAAGTGGCAGTTGCTCAAGGCCACACCCCCACCCTACACCTTACCCCCCCCTCTCTCCTCCTCAATAGCTACAGACACAGAAATGGCACATACTAAGAAAAGCTCATTGTGGGACTGGCTCTAGTGGCTGTAATTCTGAACCAAGGGTGAATTTCGGGAAAGAGACTTCAGATACAGTATTAGGGGACCACTAAGGTCTATATAAAAGAGACTTCAGATACAGTATTAGGGGACCACTGAGGTCTATATAAAAGCATCCAAAGAGCACCATGTCATGGGACTTTTAAGTGGCACAAAATTCTGCGTTACCATTAGATCTGGTAGTTACCGGATGATGGTAACCAGTGCCATATTTGCAGTCACTTTGTATCTCCCACATGTCAAAATCTTGTGGTTGTTAAATATTGATTTCACACCAGAATCCGCTTGGAAGCATGCACATGCAAGCGCGCACGCAAGCGCACACACACACACACACGCACACACATACTCACTCTCGCACACAGTGTCGTTTAGTTCAAAGTAACAATAATCCCACAAAGACTCACATCAGCCTGATGATCTAGGACAAATAGCAATTTTAAACAGTTCCCATGTGAACAAACATTGGACAGAATACATTGTTTCAAACAGAAAAGGCACATGCATAATTAATTACTGTAAATAAAGGCTGCGACTCCAATTATATTTGCAAAAAAAAAAAGATCAAATAGAAAATACATTTTGTCAACATGTCAGACATTTTGGCTTAAAAGAAAAATCGGATAATAGATAGAGACAGGTAGTAACTCCAAAACAAAGCTTCCCATCAAATAAATGACTTATTTATGTGCTTGTGTGTGTGAGCTGTACTCTTGAGGGAGACAGATGGGACAGACCTCCACCACCCCACACTACTTTCTCTCTGCATGACTTCTCACCACAGTCTGTGGGTTGTTTTAGTGCCAGAGTGCCCCCTCTCACACACACACACACACACACACACACACACACACACACACACACACACGGGAGCTCATGTGACAACAAGTACTGTTTCATTAATCATCTGTATGTGTAAATTAGGCATGAAAGAAAGAGTATTTGGAGCATAATGCCTCGGACATACTGTCCTTTGCTGTGTTCTGTGGTAATAAATTGAATGATGGAGCGAAGTTAACGAGCTGCTGTCCTGGTATGTTTTTGATCACAGCAACATCACTGAAGTTTAAATGACACCAAGGCACTCATGTAGATTTTTTTCTGTTTGTTTTGAGAGTTTCAGCTTTCAGGTACGTTCATATATATATTAGTCTTGGTTTTCAAAACAACTTTTAAAATAAATGTGAATACTTATAATAGGTACAGACACGATCACACACGGTCGTCAATGCTTTGTTCACTTGCACGTTCATATGATACTAACCAATTACTGTAACTCAAGACTTTTCGAGTCTTCGACTCTGCCAAAGAAACTGCAGATTTTTTGTAATGCCAGGAGGTCCACTTCTCACCTTCCCCCTTCTTTGTTTCACCCGTTTACATATTCACACCGTTTCTCTCTTTCAAAATCACACTTGTTTCTCCGTTTTGTATTTCCATATGCTGCTTTCACATTTAATGCCCACATTTATTTATGTGTGTTAGCAGTATTAAAAGACTTTTTGCATGCTATGTCTTTCCCCCAAAGATTAACAATTTACCAAGCGGCTTATTAGAGCAATTCATCAAATCAGGGGCCAGTGCTGATTAAATCAACTTGGTAATAAATGGAATGATCTAAAGCCTTCTGACGCCCAGAGCGTCCCACAGCCCACCTGCACGATTAGGAGGCAATTTATCCCATAGCTTTCCAGACTCGTATTTTAATTGTGAGAAAAATGTGAATGTCATTCTGTTTGCCTGATGGCAGAAACTGCAGGTTCTTGATGAAGGATCTCTGTGCAATACTTTGGCCCCATGATGACAAAAAACCCTCCTGTAACCCAGTGGCATCGCCAGACCCAGATTAGGGGCCTTTACCTTTACTAAATTTATAGGTTGTCCCTAAATAATTAATTTTCCCTCCTTTGACTGATTCATAATGCAAAACCATGAAACAGACTCCAGAATCCCTCCACAAATGTGATAAGTGCATATACTAGGACCCAACAGATACTGCCATGCAGCAAAATGTGTGACCTTTCTTCCCAGGATGGTGGGAAACGCTGAGTACTCATTTTATTTTTTTCTTAGTGTGCATTGGTACACCAAAACTCTGCTAAATATAGTGGATTGCAGCTGAACAAGAGCCATGGGCAGAAATGTTTGATGATCACTGACAGTTATATACCAAATACCTATACATTTCTTACCTATTTTAAATCTGTCACATTACCCTTTCCCTACTTAACAAAGATCACCTTCGAATTAATGAATCAAGTTTTTTTGTTGGTGTAAAATATCCTAAACGGTATCCTCAACCAACCAATTAAAAAACCAACCACAAAAATAACCATACTGGTGCAAAACCCAAACAAAAACCGCCAAACCAGCACAAAAGAGCAACATATAACTAACAAACAACCAAAATAAACTTTAAAAGAGTGTACCGTTAATGTAGTACTTCTATTAAGCTTAGTCTACAAAGTGCTTTTCAAAATAAAGTTAGGTTAAGTAAACTCCTAATGATAGTCTTATGTTCTGCCACTCTACCATTGCTTATACGCAAAAGGCAAGTACACAAACCTACACATTATAGCTTTACAGTGTATTTTATGAGTTTACTTTGTGTTTACTTTGATAAAGGTCGCTCAATCAGTGCTTTTATATTTGTCAAAGGTCACACACCTTGACACGTGCCATGTAGCAGCACCTTGTTTTTGATTCATTTCACATTGTTTACTATATAATCAACCTCTAAACTGACTAAATAAGTAGCTACCTTCAGTATGAATATAAATGAGCTGGCCCATAGGGGAATTCTTATGCTAATACACATGCATGTCAGTTTCTGTGTTTGTACTAGTGTGCACAATCTTGTATTTGTTTGTGTGTGTGTGTGTGTGTGTGTGTGTGTGTGTGTGTGTGTGTGTGTGTGTGTGTGTGTGTGTGTGTGTGTGTGTGTGTGTGTGTGTGTGTGTGTTTAATACTGACTATGAGCATGCTTGCTCATTCCCACTTTGGTGTGATTGTGTATCTGTATGCAGGGAGGTAAAAGTGGAGAATGTTGGCGAAAGCAACTCTCGGTAAGCATCAGATGGCTCGTGATGAATAGTCAATTAACTATAAACTTGTTCCAAGAATGACCAGTGAACAAGGGAGAAGAGGATGGCTGTTGGAAAAAAAAAGCCATCCATTATCTAGCAGCTAATTATCTAGCCACTGCCATTTCCATCCTCGAGATAGCTATGTGATTAAAGGGTTTGGTTCAATCAAACAGATAACAGGGATTAGAACTGGGAGGACGGGAGAGGAAGAGAAGCAGGGAAAGCAACAAAATGAGCCAGAGGAGAGGCGGCTGCTTTAGGCTCAATTTTATCTTGTGTACCTTTTTAACAACAAATCCCAAAAATGTACCATTGCAATTTCTGCTTTTACTTAGTTATTTCCTGGAAGAGTGCACCTGTATTGATTTCACCATCATGTACCAGAAGGCATCTATGCCTTATATACAAAGTGCAAAACACTAAATCACATGCTCAGCCACCTCATATTACCTTTGTTTCAGTGCTTATTACAAAATATAAATCACTGCATCAAAGCACCTTGCATTTGCAGGCATTTGTACAAATTGTAAAATACTGCCAAACTGTTGGACACGTCAGTGTTAAATAAAGAACTGTGCCTGTATAAAATATAGCCTACAGTCAGGATAGTTTCCTAATTTAGATCAGAAAGTATCCCAAGCATCGGAGATTAAATTAAGTAACACTTTTCAATACTCAATGTGTCAAACACATTCCGGTCAGAACTTAAAATGTGTTAAAATGTGACGCCCTGCCCTACTCACTTCTGGTTCTACCATAGCTCTATAGTCAGCTTTCCATCCAAATGTCAAACACATTTTTACTGAATTTCTAGAAAATCTGCAAAAGTAAATTAATACATACTGCTGTTATGCGAATATAAGAAGTTGGGCACTTCCACATAAACAGTTGGTGGCTCTAATTCTCCAGTTGGTGCCATTAAAATATTGCAGGGCACGATAAGATGACGTAATTAGAAGAGCACCAGTCAGACCTCAAACGATGGAAACCAATGTAGAAAACATAATGGAAATATGGCATTTTTGTTTCATGTATTTGAGGAATGTTACAGTTTCCTCTTAGCTACACACAAATCAGATGTTTTCATCTTCCACTATTTTAGTGTAGTCCGTTCACTGGAGCAGAAGCTTTAGTGACTTTTACAGGCGTTTCCAGTCAGGTCTTGTCATGCAAATTGAAACTGCGAATAAAAGCAGGTGAATGGAAACACTTTATGATTTCAGAAAGATAGAGAAAGAGTGAACATGCGAGGAGGGAGACCATATATCCAAACAGGGAGAGAATGAGACACTTGGCAGCTCAGGGAGGCTGATTTAATTTCCGCTCAGCGGGGCTATGTGATTGGTTAATCCCTGGAGGGCTTCAACCAATGGGGACATGAAAGGTCAGGTTGGAACTTAAATTGTGTGACAACCAACCAAGACATCAACTTTACACCACAAACACAGTCCCTCCACTCATGTATTAAGACGCACACAAACATACACCACCCAGACAGAGAGCATGAAATATTAATGACCAATATCACACTTTATACACATACAAACAATAAAATGGTCTTTGCTGGAGGGACTACAATGGCGTGTCAGGGGGAAAATATTTCAGTGAGAGGATTGTGAATAATTCGCAGGGGCAGGAACACCCCCCGCTACATAAACATAGTCCTTTCCCCACAGGGCATTAATATAGACATTCAACTTTGCTGTGGGCCTGGAGGGGACAATTATATTTATCTCATTTACAATTATATCATCGCCAGAAAAATGAAATGCGGTGACACCTGTTGAAATCGGTTACACTGGGCAAAGTCACACATCGATCATTCCAAAGCATCGATGAATTGGATTGCAAATCTTTGAATATTTATACTCTACTCTTATGCGGCACAAAGCAAGTAAATTGTTAAGCTATTCTGTGGTTCAATTGATAATAGAAGAAAAAGAGTCTACTGTTGGCAAGAGCACTTATCCTTTAAATTAGCATCCACGGCTTTTAATGAGACAGTTTGTATTTTAATCAGATATTTTTTGTGTTTTGATTTATTGCTGTTTGTAGGCGGATAAGCGTCAGTGGCTGACATCAAAGTTGTATATAGGTGAAAAGGGTGAATTCAAAGTGTATAGATTAACATAGATTAGAGTTTTAGAGTAGAGGAGTTCTCTCCTTTGGCTGGCCTACCTCTTGTGCACACATCACTCCCGTTCTCTACACCCTACATTGGCTCCCTGTGCGTTTTAGAATCGATTTTAAGATTTTATTGTTTGTTTTCAAGGCCTAAAATGCCCTGGATCCAGAGTATTTGTCAGAGATTTTAACACTGCGTGAGCACAACCGCTCATTGCGGTCTTCAAATCAACTGGTTTTAGAAGTCCCAAGGTCAAGGTATAAACGGTGGGGTGATCAGGCTTTTGCAGTTGCTGCCCCGAGCCTCTGGAACAAGTCACCCCCTGATATTCGCACTATTACAGATGTAGCTCTTTTTAGATCCAAACTCATTTGTTTCGAATGGCTTTTTAATACATAGTGGTGGTGTGACAATTTCCCTCTCCTCCTGTTTCTCTGTAACCTTTTCTGATTTTACTGTTTTCTATGTTTCATTGTTTTTATTGTATGATATCAGTGTTTCCCACACATAGACTAATGTGTGGCGGTGCGCCGCACTATCAACACCGGCCACCACACATTGTGTTTCGTTATTATAAAAAAAATATGTAAACGCTATTTAAAACACGTTCAGCTGCATTTCCTTTAATTGCTCTCCTCCGTTTCTCTGTCACTTGTGTCTCGCTCACACACAAACACACACACACACACACACAGCTCCTCCCACCGTGCGGTGTTTGGTGTTTTTAGCCCCCAACATCGCCTTCCAGGCAGCGCGGCAATGGTTATGTTTAGGGTTAAGGCATGGGTTAAGTTGAGGGTTAACGTTGGAGGCTTAAAACGCCATCGAGCCCACCGTGCACACAGCGTCTGTCTCCGTAAAGGAGAGAAGACGGCTGGCGAAATTCACAAGTTCACGAAAGGTTGGTATCTATCTCGTGAACACCTTTACACAATCACACACTAAAAAGTGCTATAAAAATATTTTATATTCTGAATACAATGTTGTCAGTGTGTTAACATTGTGCCTGCTTTAGAAAGTTAACTAGTCGCAAGTTTGTGGTAAAACGCAATTCAATTTCAATTCAATTCAATTTTATTTATAGTATCAAATCATAACGAGTTATCTCGAGACACTTTACAGATAGAGTAGGTCTAGACCACACTCTATAATTTACAAATCCCCAACAATTCTAATAATTCCCCCAAGAGCAAGCAGTGCGACAGTGGCGAGGAAAAACTCCCTATTAGGAAGAAACCTCGGCAGACCCAGGCTCTTGGTAGGTGGTGTCTGACGGTGCCGGTTGGGGGTGTGATGAACAGTGGCAAATAATAGTCACATTAAAGATAATGGAACAGTGACTTCAGAAAAAAGACCACCCTTATGTTGTGTTTATGCTGTGTTTAGCTATTCTTAAACACATATGTTCATCATATGGTTCGGGGGTGAGGAGCCTGATCTAGGAGCTAAGAAAAACAAAGAAAAACAACTGACATAAATTTAAAAACAATTCTGCATCAGGTCAACTGATGCAATAATTTAAAGGACAGTCTAAAATGATCTAGTTCAGGGGATGTTTAAAACAAACAAGATTTGGACAGAATGATGGGTTGTCGAGGTCAAAACACTATATGTAGCAGCTGTGAATCAAATAAACTTATAAATAATGTTATGTCATTTTTTACTCTTACACTGAATTGCTTAAATCCAGATTAGTATTGAAAAGTATTTTCCGCGACGGAAAAAGGCACGTGTTGAGGATAAGGATCAGCCTGAACAGAGCTGAACAGTCCGACAAGTGTAATTAGTTATGTTATTAATTTGTTTACAATATTTTCAGGCTTCAACCAGTGAAAGACAGGGTCAGGGAGAGAAAGAGATAGATTTGTTAGGCATTGAAGTAGGAGAGGAGGACCACATCACTCACAGTTTTTGGTACTTGATTGTTACGAAAATAAGCATCCCCCTCCTCCTCCCCCAACATTAGCATTAATTTGGAGTTGTATTTCTGTCCACCTGATGAATGTAAGTCCTCTCCAGTGAGGCAGCATGTACAATACCAAACCATGGATCTGGCTCAATGTAATAGAAAACACCCATCATTAATATTATCAATTACAACTGTGCTTTTCCTACTTGGAACGGTTAAAATGTCTGCTGTGGAAAGGTACTGTATATAGGGTTGGCTGTTGATGAGAGGCATACCAGACTTGTGAAGGTATTGCATCTGTTATGCACAGTGCATGGAAACAACACCTGTTTAAAATAAGGCAATGCAGCAAATTCGGCCTTTGTGACGCATATGGTGTTATATTTTTGTAATTGTATGTAGGGCTGTTATATTGCACACGTGTTTGTTTTTTTTGTCTACTCCCTGTATATGTGAGGTTACAGTTTGCGTGCATATGTGTGTGCTTGCCTTGATAAAGTAATGCACAGTGATCAGTGTGAGCTGGTCACTGGGATGTGAAGGACAACAGTTGACCACCCAGCTGCTGCTGCTTCTGTTTTTCATTACAGAGGGGGAAAAAAGAGCAAGAGCGAGAGAACAAGCAGCAGAATTTTTTTTCAATGATTTGACACAATTAATTAAACTCTGATCAACAACAGAATTCTTCAGCACACAGCTCAGTTCTAACATTACTTGTCACAGTTACAATTCACAATGAAATGCAAATATCAGTAGAACATTAAAGACTGTCTCTTTGCACTTTATGTGTGCCCTGCTTCCATGCGAGTCCATTTTTATTGAATCGTGTCAATATGTTTCTGCGTCACTGTCACCAAGTCAAATTCCTGCAGTTATTGTACATGAAGATTAAGGTGATTCTTATTTTAGCTGCAGAATGTGGCAGACTGCCATGTACTAAGGTACATTCATTCATTCAGCAGCAGCCCTGTGATATGTGATATTTCCCCCTCTACAAATTTCTTTGAAATCAGAATGTTTTGACTTTGATACAGTAATCATAATATTAGCCTATTATCTCAGTAATTGTGTTCAGCCAATGTAATACATTAATGCCATTCAACTTGAAAATTAAAACCAAATAAATGAAGAAAGAGGCAGCGAGATGAAAAATAGAAAATGTAAGGCAAATAGATGGCTATGAATTCACAGACTGTACAACCTGAATGGATGCTCACTAATTGAGACAAATGAACAACAGCAGAGAGGTGTGTGAGGGAGACGACACTGGATTTATCTAGTCCATCTTTTGCCCTTTTACTTCACAGTTTTTTCCCTTTTTATTTAAATACACATCCTGTTTTACTCATGCATAGCTTTTTTAGTCTGAATAACAATACTGTATAGAGTGCGGCACATCCCATCTTCCTATTCTCATACATTTAGAATCTATAAATCATGTACAGTTTGGCAAACCTCATTGTTAAATAAGGTTATACAATAGAAGTCATTGTGAAATTCTCGCTTCTGCCATTTATTCTGCATGTCACACTAATACTACAGGGAGTTCCTTCTCAAGTATTATACAGTGCAAACAAAATTAGTTTATTCTTGCCCAAAACTCAGGGTCTCTTAGCCAAGTAGTTACCAAGCCATTTCTTGTAATTTCTGACTGTGTGATAGTAGAGAAATTGCTTCTTCTTCTTTCTTTTCAAACACTGACTTTTGGATGGTGTCAAAATGCAGCAGTAGCCCAGCAAGTATGGTTGTGTTCCAAAAATTTGTTATTTGCTAAAAGTAATGTATAAATGGTTGAAATAGTTATCTAAAAGTAATGGATAAATGTATTAAATAGTTGTCTAAAAGTAATGGATAAATGGTTTAAATAATTAGCTAAAGTAATCAATACACATTACCAATGTGTACTAAAAGTTCAGTGAGCATTCCATTCATGTTAAATACTGTTTTTGACCCTATCACTAGGCCATCACTGGGTATCTGACTGTGCTGTCATACATCTATGGGGCCCCATGACAACACCATTGTATAACCCTGACCTCACTTGCCTTTGAGCTGCCTTTAAGTCCTACTCTCACCCAAGCAACGAGCAGTTTCTCGAGCCTTGACCCAGCCGTGTGTCTACATTGTATCTGCTTAGGCTAAATTGACAAGGCTGGCCCAACTGGCTTGATAGGCAGTATGATCTCAAAGCCATGGCCTGCTCAGTAGTCCAGCCTTCAACACTAACCACTAGTCTTACCAATAGCCACTAATTAGAAACCCCTCTGGTATTAGAAACCACTCCTGAATTATGTCCCTCCCTTATGATCCTGTCATACCAAATAAAAAAACAAGATATCCAAATGAATGTGTGTGTGAGCCGCCATGTAGGCTGGGCTATGCTTAGTCTTAACCCTCCACATCCATGCTGTGCCTGCCCTCAACATCCCTGTTTAAGTGCTGCCTGAGCCTATAAAACTGCCTCCCTTGGGGTTCCACTTCCTGCTGAGACTGTTGGCGCTATGCTCCGTACTGCTTCATCCCTAGACTCTGACGTCATCTACTCCAGCCTTGCTAATGCACATTTAAACTTCTCTGTTAAACTGGTTATAGGGACCTCTATAATCCCTTTTTCCATACAAGGCCACACTGAGGCAATGTGGGTTTCCTGGCAACGTTCTAATGTAAGAGCTAATCATTCTCTTTATCTGACGTTTTTAAATAGGTACATCATACTGCCAGTGCCTGGAAAGCCTTACGTCTCTATAGTCTTAATGCCATTCACTCCCTACTGTCTCAATCCCAGGATCTGCTCCTTATCACTAAAAGCTGCATCATACCACCCACCTAAACATTTAACTTTCTTCTCTAACACTGTTGGAATTGCCTCTTCATCTATATGAAATTGCTTACTTGAAAGCAACACCCATTATGATTGAAATACTCAGATTTCTCTGACTTAACTTTCATCCTATAGCCCAGTTTAAGTAAGTGTTAAAGTTATCCAGCAGCCTTTTGGCACATAGTGCCGTGGTAGTAATGGTTGTCATGTCATCCATTTACACCATTAGAGTATGACTACATCTGGTACTCTAATGCTTTCCACCTTAGACTATGTAGAACACAACCGAATGCATTTGCTAAAACTAAGAATACGAAATGCAGGGCAACCTCTTGCTCACCCGGTAGAGCGCGCTGCCCATATAGGCTGAGTCCTTGGCAGTGGCCCAGGTTTAACTCCATTTGCGGCCCTTCGCACATTTGCAGCAGCGTGTCATCCCCCCTCTCTTGCTCTATCCAGTCTATCTGTACTGTCTAATAAAACTGCATAAAAAACAATCTTAAAAAACAAATGTGAGTCTCTTCTTTTGCTCTTTGCTGACTGAATTTGTTGTCATATCATGCTTGTTTGCTCCAAGACCCAATAAGCTGCTTCCTTCATGCTCCCCTTAAAAAGCCTCCACAAAAAAAATACACTTCGGGTGGTCTGTTGCCCCAATGGGGGGTATATCTAAAGGTTAAACTAACTCCCTGTCTTGAGCTTTCTCCCTACTAAATAATGCATCGGCAAACGTATACAGATCTTTGTAAAAAGCTGCCCTAGCTTGATCCATTTTCCGTATTTCTGCTTTCCTTAAAGTTGCCAACCTGGATTTGTGGTTTCTCACTATCTGTAGCCACTGCCTTCTGAGTTGCCTTCACTCTAGGACGTGACTGTTAATCTCCTGTTGCCGCCGCATTGACTTTACTACATCCAAAATGACCTTTTTCCTACTCTCACAAACCCCAAACCTTTCCGAGCCATGTTCATAAATTAAACCTCCCATCTTCTCTAACTTCATCCCAACTGTCCCGTTCAGGCCGTCCAGTGCACCTCTCAGATCTGAATTAACAGTTGCCCGTATGCCTTTCTCACTAGCCCTAGGCCAATTCACTTTGGGTTTCAGCCAATCAATCACTCTCCTGGCTCTGCAGTTCTGTGATATCTTCAGCTTCCTCCTCAGTAGCAGGGATGCTGATGTTACACTGGACTTCACCCGACTGATTTGATTGACTTTATAAGAAGTACCGATCAATGTGGGGGTCCCTTGCCCCACAACCCTCTTCACCTGCTCCCAAGCAACTTTTTTTCCCCTTGGTGTAAAAGTAAAATTGGATAGACAGTTAAAAGTGCCGGGTAATTGGTTGAAACGTCCAGCCTCTGTCAATTGGTAGCAGTATGAATACAAACTTGACCAAACAGACCTAAACATTGACAGTTCAACTGCATTAGAACAAAAATGATGGTGGTTGGTATCAATCAAAAAAAGGGATACTTCTATTGCAACGTTATGTAAAGAACAAAATATTTATGTATTTCCCATACCTGCAACTATTTAAATAATACCTTTGCATATAAAAAAAAAAGATTTAAGGGAATACATCAAAACACTTAATTTACTCTGGATTATCCTCCAACAACACTTTTATTTTTAAGATTATTTTTTGGGCTTTTCCATCTTTTAATCAACAGAACAGCTAGATTCCACTGGAATTGTAATTTTTGAAACGATTCCGAGTAGGAATCGGTTCTCGATGCCCAACCCCATTAGGCAATCCTCTCTTTTTCTTGTCGGCCATGTTCAGCATATGTAACGTGCTTGTACACTGCAGTGATGTTTATACTATGAAGCCTTGATCTCTGCTCCTGTATAAAATGATTTTGTACAGTGTCCTTGTCAGTAGCACACTTCATGTTGTTCGCCCTGTGGCTGTGATAGAACTACTGTCAAAAAGGGGTCAAAAGCTGCTGACACGGGCCTTAAATTACTGTGGTGACATAGTGTGCTGGGCTCGCTTATAGAAAAACAGAACAAAGGTGTTTTTTATGATGCATGTTTTGGGAAAAACCAGGGTGAAAAAAAAATATATGTCTGATTTTAAAGTGTTTTCTTTTCCCCAAGATTACGTTGGAGGAGCATTTGAAAAAGCTCTTTTTCAAAAAAAAAGAGTGGGCAGCCTTAGCTCACCATGAGACCTTGGCTCTCACAATGTTTGCAGTCTTTCAGGCAGTGTTTCTTTTTATTAAAATAACTTTGTGCTTTGGATTTCACTAACACTCTTGATTTAATGTGACATTAGAACTGTTGTCTGTATTGTTAAATAATCCCACTTGATTCAAAGATGGTTCCCATGCGCACACTAAGAAGGACTTTCACAATGCTCTGCAAAGCATGCTCTACAGTCGAAACATTAGTCACTGTTATGCACCTTAAGAAATAAAACCATCAAGTAAGAAGACATCTGTGTTGCACCGGCAATTTTTTGCTATTTTATACTGTTGTGTCCTGCCTTGGTTGCACCGGATTGTTGTGGTCTGCAGAAGCGCAGAGAATTTTCCCTTTTTTTTCCCCTGCATGCTCTACAGTCATTTGTTGCTGTTGTTCGGACATCCACAAACACGCCTCTGGCTGTTGCTGAAGCTAGTCCCCGACTATCACGTGATTTGATTTTTGATCTGCATTGACAGACAATTATTCTGCACTCTGAGATGAGTGCTGAACTGTTTTGAAGAAGCGTTGTGATTGGTTAATGAGTCGGAAAGGGAAAGCTTCTTGATCTCATTTCCAGTGCTTAATTAACCTTGGAGTTGGAGATTTCCCCCGGTGCTGGGGACAAGGCAGGGTTACCTCACTCTTTCTCTCTGTCTTTGTCTCTGCCTTGCTTCTGCTGCTCTCTCGGATGTATGACTCTCCCCTGCAATGACAAAAGGATGCTTAGCTCTCTCCGCGTGTGTCCTTCTAGAGGCAACAACTCTTTATTGACTGATTTATGAGCGCAAATATGCATATGCAGTACTTCCACATGCACAGATGTTCAAGCAAGTGCACACATGCATATGTCTTGTGCTTGCATATATCTCCTTTCCCTTTCTGTGTAACATTTAAGTCTGGTATAAAATGATAAAAATAGCACCACTGCTCTCCTCCCCCTGCTTTCCTCTGACTCTCTCCCTGGGCCAGCCCAGTTCTGTGGCCCCGGGGGTATGAACCCAGTTCTGACAGAATTGATCTCTGCTTCCCCGTCTCCCTCCCTTTGTCCGTCTGCACCCTTGGGCCCGCAGAGACTAGCCCGACACCCAGCCACAGCCAGCTATGCACCAGACCAGTATGTCTTGTCTCTCGCCCTCCCTCCTGTCCTCTCTTATATTCTGCTGTCTCTCCCTCCCTCCCTCCCTCCCTCCCTCCTTCCATCTGGCCCTCTGTGCTATATGTATCCGTTCCTCTCTGGTATTGAAATTAGATGGATCCATTTTCCATCTGGGTATAAATCCTTTTGGTGCTAGTATCGATACTCAAAGCAAGACTTAGTAACTGTAGTATTTGCCCTATTTCTTATTTCTTGAGCTGGCATCGATCCCTCTTTCTCCTTTGCCTTGTTCTTTTGAGCACCACTCTTCTGCCAGGTGAGCCAGTGCCTTTTCCGCACCTGCGACCACCCCTCCCCTCTTCCTCCTCCTCACTCCATCCTCCTTGCTGTTACCTCCAGATTAATGCCAGGTAATTTGCTCCTCACCCTGCACCTCCGTGTTCCTCCTCTTCCCTCTTCCAGGTGAGCGCCACATTTACTCAAATTTCTTTCCAGCTACTTGAGTTGCTCTGTTCTCAGTTGTTACCCCCATTTTTGTTCTTTTTTAATCTGCCAAGTAAGCTTTCCCCCTCCTCTTCCTTGCTCTGTCCTACCCCTTCATCCTTGCCCCCTTCCACCGTGTCTCCTTCCTACCCCCCATCCCTCTATCAGAGACAGAGCCATATGGCCGGGTGCGGCCCAGGCCTGCCCAGCTCTCAGCCTCGTTTAAATTCACCGCCTGCGGGTCACTGTGTCTCTGCGGTGGGGGCGACAGACACGCCACGGAGGAAGGGCGAGTAAAAGCCCGGCGATGAGAGGAGACATGGAGGAGAAAGGGAGGGCGCAACTGCAGCATGAGAAAATGCAGTTCCGAAATTCTTAATTATAGTTAGAAAAAGAAATTAAAAGTGCACAGATTCTGTGTGTTAAAATGCGACAGAAGGTGAGGTCACATGGCTGAAACAGGTGGTAGTTTGACTTTGAAATAATGAAGTGGAGAGTAAATGGGGCTGGATTCATTTGGATTCATTTGGATGACCCAGATTCAGATCCTAATATATGAGAAAGTTTGGAATTGTGAGTAAAATTTTCATTTTCAGCAAATACTTTTCTTTTTGTTTAACCATGACCAAAACCTTATGCTAACAATAAATACATTTATTTATTTATTATGGGACTGTATGAAAACATATTTGCGTTGAGAGCGGGGCTTAATCTTGTATTTCAATTTTAAAGAAAAAAGTCTGTCCCCAGCCTAAGTCATATTTTCATTGGACCCTCCCCTTGACTTAGAGAAGAAACAGTGCAATACGCTCCCCCAAATACCTCAAAATATTATATTATGACATAAAGTGGTGAAAATACAGGCACTCCCTACTTATGAATGAGGAGCTGCACTGTTGAATATCAAAATGATCAACAATTATTAACTAAGACCTGTGTCTATTTTGTTTTTCAAAACTGACATTTTCTACTCTGATTTTGATAACAAAAGAAAATCCCAGATGTAGACACAAGGCTGTAACAATTTTATTTTTTTTACGTATATAATCATTCTCACAATGTAAGGTGGAAATAAAATATAAATATGGGATGAGAAAAAGCTTAAAGGGTGTCCCAAAAAAAATCAGACACACTCCCTAACCTTAACTGAAGTTGTTGTAGTACAGTAGTTTTGCAGCTTTCTGTGCATTGGTGCAATACAAATCAAGGATGGTACTTTAAGATGAAGAAAAACAGAAATATCAGCTTGAAGGAGAGGGATAACTGTTAGGATAGCAGTCGAGGAGGAGAAAATGAGGTAAAAAGCAGCAGGAATATGAGGAGAAGCGTTTAGAAGGATCTCAGCAGCAGATTGGAGAGGAAAGAAGCCAAGAGGAACGCGGAGCACAGGAGAGGAGGAGCGGAGTGAAACAGCGGGCATTAAAAGAGAAGAGGTGTGAAATTGAAACTAATAAATCCAGAACAGATTCCTACAGTTGTGGGAGCCACAGCGGCCGTAACACTTGGCCTCAATAGTGTTCTCTTTTTAATTTGAGCTGAGCCTATTGTTGTCCGAGTCGACTTCAGCTTGCCAAACATCCGTGTTCAATGACACTGGGCCCGACGCCTGAACAACGACTGTGCACACCAATTTTAAAATGACAGTGTATAAGGGGCAAAACGTGTTGAGGTGCTGCACATTGAAATCGAACCACAAATCCTTATTTTCTACAATTTTATAATGATAATAATCCTTATTTGTGCCTTTGTTTTCTCATCTTATTTGTTTCTTTCTGGACCAATTTCTTGAATTCACTACATTCAAATACTCTAGTGTGGTTTCAACCTTGATCACTTCAACTCCTATAGCCTCACATAATATTTAAACACAACTCAAACTGTGTTTATGTATGTACAGTATTATAGTAGTTTATCTTATAGTATAAAATGTTATGTCCTTTATCATGAGAAATAGCATTTTTTATAATCAGTTTTTAATGTTTTTTAACAAGAAAAAAAAGACAAAAGATCAAATAGCCTTCACCGTGAGGCTATAAGAAAACTGAGACAAGATACACAAAATGGACAATGTAATATTTAAACAATAAACAAATCTGAGGGTAAAAGAAAATTAACAGTAGAAAATAACCAAGTCATTTAAATACTATATGAACTTATTTTATTTGATTAGGACAATGCACATTACATTTCCGTAAATGCGCCAGTGTTAGCCAGTTGGCTAATTATTATATATTACATACATTACTAATATATATATATATATATATATATATATATATATATATATATATATATTATACAGTATATGAGAAATAGTATTGTTAAAGTCTATAAAAAAGTCTATAAAAAAGTTGTCTGCAATATTGTGCATGATCGTGTGTGTCTCAAATATAAGTATGGCCCATAAAAGAATTCTTACGCTGGGGACCGTCATTACTAGAAGACAACACTGGTTAGAAAGTCCTTTATGAGTAAGGATGTCACTTTTTCTAAATTTTGGATACCATTCTGGTAGAAACATGCATAAACCGTACCATGTGTTAATAGAGTAAAATCTTTGAAGGTGCCAGTTACGTCACGTTAGTATTTAGCCATGAAACTATGTTTTGAGAGTGGTGTTATTGTTCTACATCGTATTATACACTGTGGCACTCGATTAAAAATAGCGATCGTGAAAAACAACACAATCAAATCATGCATCTGTTAGAATAATACATTAATGCCGTTGGCTTTATATCCTGACAATGCAGAGGATTTATTTTGGGGAACATTGTAAGTGGGAATTCATTTTTCGGCCGCTTGAAAATGTCATCACTTTGGCAACAGTCAGTTTTCGGGATTTAAACCCTCTCAGATGATATATGAATGCAGCGCTGCGACATGGCACACGTAATTGACTAAGGCATATTGTGTGGATATTTTCTCCACTCATCCACTCAAGATCTTGAATACCAAACTCTGACTCAACCCCCTTCCCCTTCCCCACCCCTACCCCACCTCCTGCCTCTCTGTATAGTGTGAGCAAAGTCCGGCGCTAAGATTCTTATAGACTGTAGCTCCGCCAAATATGCTTGTTAATATTCCCCATCTGGAGAGCTCTTAAAAAATCTGATAAATGATGGCCGGGCCGACCGCTGACAGTGGGCTCTGGCCAGCATACATCAGAGTCCAAAGCCCCCCTCCTACTTTATAGAAGGCTATTAGAACGAGCTCCCAGGCAACAAACCATACATAGCAAATGTGCCTCTTTAGTAATATGATAATTTATAAAAAGGCACCGAGTGAGACTGAGTGAATATTCTGCAGAATTCCCCCACATACTTTGCACTTAATAGATGGTGTGTGTGTGCTATGCCTACCCCCTCCTCAGGACTGCACCCAATGTGGGAACTCCTAGGGATGATGGAGTGAAGGCCGACCTCGGCTTGACAGCTTTTAATAACTAATGAAAATACTGCAGGCTAAATTTGCAAAGAGAGGATTAGGGAGTGTACAGGAGGAAAAATGAAGAAGAGACCAGTAGTGACTGAGCTTTCTTGTGCCTATCGAACCTCGGTTAAGCAAGGACGGGGCACAGGCAAGCACACTGCCATGTTCTCAGCGTGCGTAACTCTTGGAGGTGATTGATCTGTGCTATTTGGGTTGAGTCGCATCTTGTTCCTTTCATATCAACACCAGTCTTTGTCTCTATCTCTCCTCTTCCCTCGCCATCTCTTTCTCTTGCTCTTTTAACACAGGCTCCCTGCTGAGCTTCATATCTGAATGGAAAGGAAACACACATAAAGCCATCAGGATCAAACACTGGAAATACATTGATTAGGTTAAAATACAAAAAAAGCCTAGCTGGGACTGATCCTTCTGTCATCTTTGATGCCGTACTTCATTCATCAGACGCTACTGATAAAGACAGTCTGTGTGTGTGTGTGTGCATGTGTGCGTGTGTGCGTGCGCACAAATTCTCATCTAAGCAGAGACAAGAACAGAGGAAATGTGTTCTGCTTTGTACAGTAGATCTGATAACTGTAGCAGACATACAAAATTAAGAATGTCTTAATTTTGGCAGGTCATCAATACATGGACCCCTGGATCGATCTAAGTGGAGCAAGATTCGTCCGATGGCGCAGTTCTAACGTTACCAATCGGTTGACTGAAGCTTTGCTGTCAATTCAGAGAAGCTGCTGTGGTTTTTGCAATGCTGTTGAAAGAGACGGCTGTGCGTTTATGTGCGAGGGAGACAAAAGCCTCACCATTTCTGTGATTACGGACATGGTCATTCATGTTTGGCGTGGCAGGGATCAGCCAATCAGCGCCTTTGGGTTTGCAGAAAAAATGTGCCCACTGCTAGGTTTTTTTTTTTTTTTTTTGGAGTTAGCGGTGAGAGGAATACATCATGGATATTGTGAGTTATACTAGCTGCGGTCTGTGAGTCCTCCATCCACGCATGCGTTCATAAACATTTTAAGTTTATATTGACGTTTATATGTTCCAAGATGTTAGAAGAAGTTACATAAGCATAAAAGTCAGCTAGCCGCATGCTAACGCTCACAACAGTATTATTGTGCTCTATTGTGCATTATGTGTACTCACGTAATACTGTATATGATTATTATCGGCGTGCTCACGATGGCTGTGTAACGTGGAGCTGTGTTTGAGTTACTGTGTCTAAAATTACAGCAGCAAGGAGGCAGTTTCATTTAATATGGAGCTGATGTGTATGCTATTTGGTTATAAGTGGCTAACAAATTAAGTTGAAAGTGCTCATATTATGCTGTTTGGCCTTTTCCCTTTCCTTTATTGTTTTATATATCTTTTTTGTGCATGTGATAGGATTATGAAGTGAAAAAGCCTAAGGTCCACCCCAAAGGGACTCAACATCTTCAACAGAAACTGTTCACCAACTGCTCCAAACAGCTCTGTTGTAGTCCAGCCTTTACTTCCGTGACGAACGTGCGTCACTTTGTAACACACGTTATAATGCTCGCCTAGCTGCTAGCGTGGCCCTCCCTCATACTCTGCTTCTTAATGGCTGGTTGTCCTTACCTAGGTACTGCGCATGTGTGACTCCCAACAAAGATGGAACAGCAGTGAGATGCCTCACTCTGTAGCTAAAACAGAGAGCTCAACACACAAACAGGAGCTGCTAGCAATGTGCAGTACAACAAAAATATGGTGTTTTTTGAAAATTAATGTAAACCTATTCTGGTACAACCTCTATTTACAATTATGAACCTGAAAATGAGCATAATATGAGCACTTTAAGTTATACTATTAACATGTCCTAGCAAGGCAATAGTCAATGCTTCATTTATAGAATTGGCTTATTTTAATTTATAATGGGAAATGAATGTGTTTACATTAAACATATATTAACTGTATCATCGAATCGATTTAACATCGAATTGAACTGCACTGAATCATTACATAATGAAATGTATTGACCCTGAACCGTATTGTAGCCTATGTATCTAGATACGTAGTCTTATAAGGGAGAGTTTGCACACCCCTAATAGATAGATATAGATGAACCATATGTGGGTGTGGTTCTTTGACACACAGTATATTTTGTTTTCTTTCAACATGATTATATTCCAATCCTGTGTGCACTCTGTGGCAAAATCATCAAAATAGGATGTGAAGTCAGCAAAGTAGGTGACTACTACTCGGCATCATTTTGCAGACGTTGTTTCACAGAGATGTGCATCTCTCAGCTACAGAGAAATCCACTGAATTAGTTCCATCTGCAGTAACAGGCCAATTTATTCAAGCCTCTGACTTCTTGATCCAACTGGGATCCCACAAGGACATTGACTAAAAACTGAAATAGAGAGGCAAGATGGTATTCTATCAAGTGTTGGTAACAGAGGGAATTCTAAGCTTATCTGTTATACACACACAAACACTTACCTGGGCTACAGAAGCCTTGAAGACAGACTGCCACTTTTTCTTTACCACTTCAACATGTGCAGCTTTGCAAAGAAATGCTACTATAGACAACTATTTTCAGATAAAGCTAATTGAGTTGCATTAGTTTTTAAGAGCTTATTTCTAGCGAAATATGAAGTGCAGCATATTGTATTGTACATACATTTTCCTCTATAGCCAGCTCCTCATTTATGTTTGAGGCTAGCGGCTCAAGGCTTAGGATTAGTCACCTCTAGCATAACACATCTCAGATCGAAGTATCGGCAGTCAATTTGCATTGTGGGTAGGGCTGCACGATATTTTGTTTCATCGTCTACATCGCGAATGTGCATTGTGCGATAGTCACATCGCAGGACGTGCAATATTAACGCTACAACTTTTTTGCTGCTTGATAGAAAAGTAATCTTTCACCGTTCTCCTTTTACATGATTGTTACCGGCCGACCCTTCCCCTTTAAGACTGGTGGCCATGTGGGCAACATTTATATGTCACCCAACGTTAGTCCAATGGGGTTTGTTATGGGAAGTGAAGCTCTCTCGTGTGTAGAAAAGTACCGTAAGTGGCAGCTGCTGTGATGCACAGGCTTTTCCATGGGTTGTAAACCTGCAGTAGTCAGTGTTCTATGTTCGCTGCAAAGACAAAATAAATCACCTGATTAATGCAACGTTATCACGACGTCTCACGGCCATTTTTCATTGCATAGTGTCCAGAAAGCTGCTACCAGCCAGGCTAAAGCTAACAACTAACGTGTCCCAACTAACGTTACGGTTCGGAGCCGCAAAGCTGAAAACGTAACACTAATCTACAACAGAAGTCTGTGTCTAATATAACACAATTTATTTCAAAGTATGCTTGGATACACAGAGTTTGTTGCTAGTGTGACATGCATGCACAACGAACCACCAATCACTTTCAGTGTTGATCAATTTATCAAACAAACATTTGAGGCGGGCCCCGCTAGTGGACCACAACCTGAAATTTAGAGGAAGCAACATGCATGCATTATTAATATCATTGACTTTAGCCTGGATTGATAGTATTATATACTATAAATACAATGGTGTCATGTGAGTCAACCAGTGTCTACTTAATTCCCCTCTCCAAAATCACTTCAGAAGAGTAGTCACAGCGCTTACTTACAAAATCACCGCAGTAGTCGAAAATGATTTATTAATTCCAAATAGAGCATCTTGTCATCTTGTAAAAATTAGTTTTTTTTCATATTGCAATATATATTGTAGGAAAAAAATATATCGCAATGTCAATTTTTTCCAATATCGTGCAGCCCTAATTGTGGGTAATGTAAACGTCAGGTTTTGACGAGGAAAAATGCAAAGAATAAAAAATATGATATCTCTGGTTCTTCGTCATTACCTTGAGCATTTTTTTTACTCATGTCATTCTATCATCTGCGTATACATTAGGTCATATAATTAATCACATAATTGCTCTTCTTTTTTCTATGATTGAAATGAGCACCTCTGCCCCCCATGTTTTTCTTTATCATTAATACATTGCTTATGCTGCCAAGATCACATTTCTACCACCATAACCATAATAGAGAATGTGTGGGCTACAGGCATGCACAGGTATCAACACGCATACATTTGTACGTGCTTATCAAAAGGTTATGCAAACTTCCCTCGCACGCTGCCGTTGCTTTATACTCTTTGCGCTGGGCTGCAGTGCTCCTGGGGGGATGAGACAGACCCAGAAAAGGCATTATCACCTTTCTGCCAAAGCATAGGAATTCAATGAATTATTTACGTTACACCAGGCGGGCCCCTAGACAGCTCAGAGACTGAACAACGCAGGATTCAGTTAGGGAACCTTGAGGCCAGGGGCCAGCTCTGGAACCAGGGGGAATCAGTGGGGACCCCGAGGTAACGAGCAAGGGGAAATTAAATGACAAAAAAAAAAGAAAGGAGGCATAGGATCAGGGGAATGGAGTGCACATTCATATACAGATTTTTTGAATGTGTGTGTGTGTGTGTGTTCATACAAGCATTTACCACCCATATTACACACACACACACACACACATTCACATATGAGCTCACATAGGAATACACATTTACCACATCCCTAATTCACATTTCCTGTAAACATACACACCTAACGCACATAAACAGGTATCTAAGAATACTATAAGTTGCTGGATTCCGCGCACACGCGTGCACACGCACACCCCAACTATCATCAATCTCAGGCTTCAGAGCCGTTCCCCCCTTGAGTCCATGGCTCTGTTTTTGGCTCTGTCTCCATGCAGGTAGGAGGTCTCCTGATACTCACCACTGGGTTAGCTCACTACACATTAATGCAACATACTCCCCCATTAAGAACCCTGTATGTGCCTCTGTTGCTTTCCTTCAGCACCACAGAGTCCGCCTATAAACACTGAATCCAATCTCTGCCTGTACGAGTTCACCTAAAAGAATGATGGCGAATCAAGGGTTCGAGCCAGCATATCTTTTTGTTATTTGAATAAGACATCAGATGCATTGTTTGTGACTGTGCTGTGTTTTCATCTAAATGCAGACTGACTAAGAAGCCAGTGGAAGCATATTCCATGGTCAAGGACCACACTCGATATCCCTGTGGAATTTTTTCAAGGGGTTTCTATATCTTTCTGTGGAAGGGTTTTACACTGCTGGCCTATCTTCAAAGCTCTCGCAGCCGAAAACAAATATCAGGGATTCAAATAACGGGAGCATAGATGGGTGTTGCACCATTTCCTATCAAAGCAAAATAGAGAGAAAACATGTGGTAGCCTATTTGGGTTTCTACCAAAAGCTCCTGTTATTTCAAGCCACTCTCAAAAACAAGGTGACCTGTGTTGTTTGCTTGTACTGGAATCAGGACATGAAACAGCATCCAAATGTTTGTGAGAGATACACAGTCTATATTGTGTCAAATGATTATAAGTAATTAAATGTAGCAAAAACACTATGCAGAAATTGACTCAGTGCCAAGTTCATCAGGCAGCTAAATGAGCGACATTTCAGCATTTTCAGATTTAATTACACAAAAGTCTGTCCACAACATGTAGTAACAGAAACACAGACAGATACAGCAAACATTCATGTTAATGAGGATAGTTAATATACAGTATACCTAACATTATAGCGGAAAGTACTGTACATTTACTCAAGTACTGCAATCAAGTACAATTCTGAGGTAATTTACTTGATATGCTACTTTATACTTCTTCACTATACAGTATTTCAATGGGAAATACTGCAATTTTCACTCCACTACATTTATTGAACAGCTATAGTTACTAATTACATTATAAAACGCATGATAAATATGATGCATTATTACAGATTAAAGGCCCTGCATACCCACACAGGTGTTTTAGGTCTATTATTGTGTCAGATTAGACCTGCTCAGGTTGGAGTTGCTAGGATTGATGCCAGGTCACCAAACTCCATGTGTCAATAAGAATGTATGCGTTGCAACAGAAGTAATGCCCTTGTGGCCCAAGGGTTGAGAAGTTTTTTTTTTCTTGTACAAGTTAATATCATGTACAAAATAATAATAATAATTGTGCGCATAAGATATAAAAGATAGCATTTTTCAGGACTTCGGGGGCTCTGTAATTATAATATAAAAAAATAACATTTTGATCATGCTTCTGTACTTTTACTCAAGTAGAATTATGAATGCATTATGAATGTAATTGTATTGCTTCTTTTACTTAAGTAAAGGATCTCAAGTTAAAAATGTATTCCAGAAACATTTATTAGTATAGTCTAGGTTTTGAATTCCTGTAAAGTTGCAAATAAGAAGTAGAAAATACTTTACTATTACTATTTTTGACTTTATTATAGACCTTGATATAGAGCAACACGACAGTTCTGTGCATGCACATTTGTTTTTAATGCAAAATGTTAAAGGAACACTAACATGTATTCAGTGCTGTTATTTTGTACTTAACAAAAACATTTTAAAGCAAGTTTTCCTTTCCCTAATGAGTGATGTGAGGAACAATATGACCAGTGATTAAAATTACAGTATATTTCCCTGTCTACGGGGAAGTCTCCTTCTATAGATCTTCTTTTCAGTAATAAAAAAAAGGGAACTGAGCATCTTTAATGTTAACACTGAATGTTTAAGAGCACACAAATGAATTGATACTGATGATGAAACTCTCTTTATACCACCCAACCTCCACAGGAAGGTAAAAAGGTAAGTACTCCGGCAGGGCAGGTGTTTATCGACCTGAACACCTGAACCCCAGAACACTCGATTCAAAGCTGCTCTCCTTCTCACTGCACAACTGCAATTTTTTGTTCTTATTCCTCACCTTCAGAGTAAAACAAGGTCCAGAGGAAATGGGGCCGGTGAATAGTTAAGGGTGTAGTACAAGCTTGGCACTTTGTTCTCCACAGCTGAGGCTTTCGTCCTGCTTTCAGTAGTACAATTCCCAGATCAGGTTCGCAGTCTCCCCTGCACTTCCCTGTCCAACTGACGAAAATAAACTTTTTTTTTTCCCCACTAACTTTTTTTTAACTAACTTTAATGGCATAATATATAAGCTGCAAGATAATCATTAAGTGGGTAATT
This sequence comes from Perca fluviatilis, assembly GCF_010015445.1. NCBI lineage: Eukaryota > Metazoa > Chordata > Actinopteri > Perciformes > Percidae > Perca > Perca fluviatilis. Next base: position 17,765,432 of record NC_053134.1, read on the forward strand.
GTAATCTAAAAGCAAAAGATAGGACTATTTCACAAACTGCATTTCAGCTTGATTTTATCCATACATTTCTATTCACTATTTGATAAAAAATGTCATGTTCACAAATGAGCAATCCGAATCTGCTTTGAGCCACAACGTGTCACAGGCTATCGAGAAAGTAAGTCAAAGCAAGGACAGTGTATTATATCACTTCACTTTTTCATGAAAATAAGTGTAGAATTTTGTCAATCAATTCTCCTCACTGGTTTACCAGCTACGCTGTTATCCCGTAGGGCCGTTGATTAGTACTGACAAAATAGTTATGTATTACTCTTTTACAAAGACTTATCTATCTATGATAAATGTGAAGCATGTAAGCCATCTCCTAATTTCATCTGTAATAATGTAACACTTTATTTTAACTCCTTAATTATAAGGAGTATATAAACAAAAAATAGATGTTGTATAACACACTAAGTATAAATACTTCTTCACACTCGATGACAACTGATCAAAGTCCATTCGTTCATGAAGGCCATGAGATGCAACTAAAAGCTCCAGAAAATAAAATCTAGTAAGTGGACCTTGAATTAATATTTTTTGGTTAGGTTGAAATTTTCATGCCATGGGACCTTTAATAAATAATAGCATACTGAAAGGATCATTAAATATGATTGCAGATTTTTTTCAATCATTCACTCAGTGTTTATGCAACAGTTATAGATGCTTCGTAGTTAGAAGTTAGACTTGCTGTAGAATGAGACGTCTTATTTTTGAAGGAAAGCCTGAAAGGAGTCAAACCTACACTGAAAGTATATCACTGAATTTACAGGGATGTTGTAAATAGTTCTAATGTGTTAGGGGATCTAAAATTACATTATAGGTACATTTAAATATAATCATAAAGATTACCTGTCACCAAAAGCACAGTACAGTACATGTATTAAAGTTATTGTACTGGACTGACTAGAAAAATGCAAGTGAATGTATTTGGTTAATACGTTTACATACATTATGAAAGTGGCATGATGCGCATCAAAACTGTTGAATACGTACCGGCATACAATCCATTTCTTTATCAATTCCTTTGTACTTTATGATTTTCATAACCCTCAACCTAAAATCAATTTCTCAGTCTGGCCTGTGAAACTGGGGCTGGTAAGCAGGGAGAGGGAGCGAGTAGTACAAGCTATGCATTTTGTTCACTATACAGCTGAGGCTCCGTCCTGCTTTCAGGCTATTCCCAGGCCAGGCCTGCCTACTGTGCTGTACTCCCCTGCCTGCCTATGATTTGTGGAGCCCACTGGGGAAGAAGCGAGCTCTCCCATAGGTTAAAATCTGCAAACAATGAGTCCTGTGTCCATGACGGATGGCCTACATCCCTCCCCATTTGTCTGCACTTTATCCCCATCTCAGAATCAATTGTTAAAACCCCAAAGTTTGCTTAACATGCACTCCCTGCTATGCCAGAGAGAGGAGGAAAAAAAAAGGGGGGAGGGGTGCAGAAAATAGAGGCGAGAGTGAGAAAGAGATCAATGTTGTCCAGAAGTAGAGGAGTGGATGAGAGGGACTTTCAGTATGACTTTCAGGGTCCTAATTAGGGACAGGACAGCGAGCTACCTCTCTCTGTGACATTTAGCTAGACATACTTGATAAATGTCACACTGCTGGATACAGCCACGACAAATGGATGCATCAACAACGGCTTAATAACCTTTACTGATAGTCCTGCCAGGAATTCAAATTCTGTATCTGCTCTCCCTTGCATCCTTAAAACACTGGGGCCTAATAACCAACATTGCATGTGGAGTATGGGGGTGGATGCGCTTGCGTGTTTGTGAATTTGTTCTTGTGTGCGAAGCCAAATTAAGTGTACCGGGAGGCTGTCGGCATGTACCCTCGCGCTGCATCAGTGTGTGCGGCTGCATGCTCGTGCATGGCTGTGTGTGGGTGCCAAATTATCTTGGCCAGGATCGCGGCAGTGAGAGGGAGACCTTTGTAAGCAATCAGAGAAAATGGAGAGCTGTAGACCTCCCTCGTATCTTTTTAAACTTGTATCTCTGCTAGACATGGAGAGGCCAATGGAATTAATCAGCTCCCAAGACGATAACAATTGGAAAAGAAGAAGCAGAAGATTGAGCCATTTCTCAGTAATAAGATCATTCAGTAAATAAATGTCATGTGTACAAAATTCACAAAGAAATAATTAAAACATTGCCTAAATGGGACAAACGATGTTAATCGGGACTACCAGAGTCTTGGAACTCCTTAGAGGTGTTTTTAAGACTTATTACCAACAAGCCTGTCAGAGCTTTCACTCCGTTTGCTACATTTTTTATGAAGAACACAGTCAAAACTTAGACTCTGGCATGTCAGTGTTTTACGGTTTATCTGTTTTGGTCCCATTTGGAACTTGTAATTGGCCTCTGATTCGAAGTGACATCCCAGAAAGTAGCTGGGAGATTTGATAAGCACTGAGTGTTTATGCGCGGCCCAGGCCAGTTGCGAATCAACTGACAACTACATGACATATTTAGGGCAAAACACAAATAAGTTGCCGTCCATTGTCTCGGAGAGCAACTGATTTTAGCACCGCAAACTTACGTAATAAGAAGTCGGCAGCTTTTACACAATGAAGCACTATTTCTTTTCCCTCACTTTTCGTTTGTGATACTTTTGCTTAGGCCAGTGATTCTTTTTAAAAGAACAAACCCCACATGGACATGCTAAGGCTGTCTTTTCTTTTGAAGATGTGTCTTTGATATGGAGAATAAGTACGTAGATTTATATTTATGGTTTTCTCTGCATATAAAATACAAACATTTATCTGATTAAATTAACTGGCTAAATATATGCTCCTTGGTTTATTTCAAAGATTCTTTTATCTGCGACTTGCACTTCGCTCTCCCTGGACCTGAGCTCCTGAGTGATTATGCCTGGTGTGTGCATGCTTTGTAACCTCATGTACAGTATGTGTGTGTTAGCATGCCTGAAGCGCATTCACACGTACTGAAGGATTGGTGTATACCTGCGTTTGCGTGTTTGTGTGTAGTATGTTTCGAAACATGCAGCCTGAGCTGCTGTGTGGTGGCTAATTGCCTCTCCTGAGGAATAATTAGGTGACAAAAGCAAACGTAATGGTGCCTCGGCTACAGAAAAAGATGTATGTTATGTCTTGTGTGTGGTTCAGCGTGCGCAGCCATTTTTTTGCCGGCGGTAAGGATAGGAGGAGAGGACGTAGCAGAGGCCGTACATTTGGAGGCCAAAACCTGGAGAAACTAAGATGGTGCAACAATTAATTACGGCTAATTAGTTGTATCCGTTATATTTACTGGGCCAACAATAAATCAAACGGTCAAGCTATTTTTGTCCTAAAAGACTTGTAACTAACGCCCAGCAAGCATGTGTGTGTGTGTGTGAATATGCTGATCAGGGTGTGTTTGTGTTTATACCGTGTGTGTGTGTGTGTGTGTATGTGTGTGTGTGTGTGTGTGTGTGTGTGTGTGTGTGTAAACTGCTATTTACTGTTTGCTTTCCAGGTGTTCAGAGCTGGGTCGCCGCGGACTCCCTCCTCTTAGATTAATAATCCATTAGTAATCCATTTCACTAATGAGCACTCAGCGGAGAGTCGGGACCGAGGGGGACATCGAGACGGTCAAGGGAAGCCAAGTGCATAATTAATGTCTCAGCCAATCAGATGTGCTATTACAGTCGCTCCCCGCTGGAGTGAGATGTCACCTGCCCAATGAAATGTGTGTTTACGATCTTTTTCTATTTCAGTAAAAATATTAGAATATGAGATAACGTATTATAATGAATTACTGAAATGATGAAAGTAGTCAATGCAGTTCCTGTAAACGGGCAGAAACACAAATGGCTGCACACACTGACGTCTTTTTAAAGTCGCATTGAAGTTTGTTTTCCATTGACAGTCTTGACTGACATTTGAGGGCCGGCGTCGCCACGAGACGCACTGTCAATTTCCGTGGTGCACTACTGGCTGGAGCACGTCCAAGCCCTGTAACCTACCAATGTTGGTACATACATTTTTCCCCTTTTCAACAAGCCTACATAACATTGGTTATGTATGCTTTGTGATTATTAAATAATGTATTTCACTCAATGGAAGCTAGCCTACTAACATTAGCACTTATTCACAAAGTTACTTTTGATTCATGTTATTTCAAGAGCTACTGAGTCACACGACATCACACACTTGAGCACTTTGTTCATTCTGCAGTATAAAAAGGAGGCAGTCTAGCTAGCAATAGCTCTCTCTCTCTGTCCAGTTAGTCACGGAGTAGTCCTGCATTGTCAGACCTATCACTCTGGCTTGTTTTTATTTCTTTAAACCAATCACAACCGTCCTGCACCCCTGGGTCCCATTGCAAAATAGATAGCGGAAGCGCCGGATGTCAGGCTTTATTCCAGCAATGTACATCCGTTGACCCAGAGTAGTGGGGTAACGTACAACGTGCTCCGAAGGGACTAGTATCGCTTTGCCAGAATTTCCTCCAAAGCGCTGCGGAGGAGGGTCTGGCTAGTCCATACAGCATTCAGGGATGGAAGAAAACGTGCTCTGGTTTATTGGCATTTCTTAAAACCAATCACAGTTGTCTTGGGCGGCGCTATGCGCTGTACGGAGGAATGGGGCCTCTGCAAAATAGCCTCGGGAAGGAATTTGTCTTGGTGGAACGTGAACGTTCAAAGGTTGTTTTAGTCGTGCAACAGAAAACTCAGATTGGACAGATAGTCTAGCTAGCTGTCTGGATTTACCCTGCAGAGATCTGAGGAGCAGTTAACCGTAGTCCTCATAAATAGACCGGAGTTTAAAATGGCAACACAAAGAAAGCCCAAGGTAACGGACATCCAACCTAAATGAGGGACATTCGGCGGAATTTCCGGCAGCCCCTGAGCAATCCCAGAAGTGGAAGGCCGTGTATATAGACTCGAAGGGACTAACAGCAAAAAGCAACCGCAACAAATGTCGACACCCCAGCTGGCTGTGTGGCTGTTGAAACTGTTGGGATATTATGAAAAATAATCAATGATATAAAATAGTTTACATTTTGAACTATTTTGCCTTGCCTGCCTACACACATATTGGACCAATCAAATATAGTAGCGATGTTGTTTGTCAGAACCAAATAATCACTCCAACTGGGGTACACTAATGTAGGGGGTGCTATCGCAGCAGAAAGGTATAGACATAAAAATGTCCTTTTTTTAATAATTACATGTTTGACCAAATGAGTATACATTTAGTGTGAAGGAAATTAATTTACAGGTGACTTTTTAATGATTCTCAGGTCTAGCTCCTTCACTCAAGGTATGCAGACTTGATAAGTATGTGGTTGTCACACCGTGATAGGCAAAGGCGCTGTTGTGTGCTTTTTAATTCAGTTCAGGGGGGGTTTGTGGCACCTAAAAGCTGTTACAAGGTCTGGCACATCAAAATGAGCTGGTAAACAGAGAAGATTCCGCACAGCCACCGCCAATCCAGCACGACTACACCAATCTAGATCCTGTGTTTCAAGCCTAAACAGAAGATTTCCCCAGCGCTCCACCTGGCTTCCCCACGGATCTTTTCTCTCCTGTTTAGCAGTCAGAGCATGATGGAGCCTGACAAAAGAGGCCGTTAAAAATTGAACACCGTAAGTGGGAAAATGTGGTAGGCGGGCCCATTGTTACCTCCACCCACATGCATGGGTGAAATCTGACACCCTCTTCTCCTCTACATCTCCTCTGTGCTTTTCTCCTCGCCCTCCCTGGGGTAAGCCCTGTAGCCCATTCATTCGATTGCCCTACATGATGGATGTGCAGTGTGAGGAATGGGCCGTCCCGGGGGCCATGGCGTCGTTTCTGGGTTAAACAGCATCCTATATCAAACCCATCTATACCTTCACAAGCAGGAAGCCTGTTTACTGGGGCGGGAAAGCACCACAATCCATTTCTTGTCAGGGTGTCTCGCGGATACAACAAAAACTTAGGACAGGCGCAGCTTTGGGGACTGTTGTAAGGCAGAGGCGGTGATAAATATGTACTGTGGCTTGGGGAGCTTGGGAGTTTAGGAGCATCACGTCTCATCATTTAATTTACCTTCTGTCAAACTGTAGGACTATGGTCCGTGTCAAATATAATTCAGTGAGAGTTCAAGATTAAATGTAATTTCGTTTAATTTGATTTGCATTTTAGATATATTAAATAATAGCGCTAAAGCTGGAAAATTAAAATCCACACTAGTATTTTTGCACGTTTTAGCTCCTAAACTTCAAATCATTACCTGTGTTACTTTCAAGTAGCTTAATTTGTGTAGTAGCAGCAGCTTGATGTTTCCATCATGAATGATGCAGGTTATCAAAAGATTAGTCTATATAAACGACGTTCCACTTTGTGGATTGCTCTCGTTCTGCTGGAAATTCCACCGGATGTCACTCTTTTCAGGTGTCCGTTTTCGGATGTCCCGTTACCTTCCGCTTTCTTTGTGTTGTAATTTTAAACTTCGGTCGATTTATGAGGACTATAGTTAACTGATCCTCAGATCTCTGCAGGGTAAATCCACCAAGACAAGTTCCTTCCCAAGGCTATTTTGCAGCGGCACCGTGGCTCCGTCACAAGACGATTGTGATTGGTTTAAAGAAATGCCAGAGCACGTTTTTCTCCCATCCCGGAATGCTGTGGAGGAAGTTCTGGCAATGTGAGACTATTCAAATATTGACATTATTTGCATTCGTCACAATCAATAAACTAGCAGAGTTTTTGCTTTGTTGGTCTGAAAACTACTATATAAAAATAGCTTTTTATCCAAGTGTATAGTATGTATTTTTATTTATCGATTCTCACATTCCAGCCATTGGTTTCAGTTCATTGTCGTACAAAAACAAATCTTAAAATTTGAGTTGTACAACTTTTCAAATCAATCAGCAAATGAGCTGTATTACCATGCAACAAGAATATATCAAGTACAGACTTGGTTATCACTGTAATGGTAGTTCATTTTTTATAGTGTAAAAAAAAACTAAATGGAAAACAACTGCTTCCTGTAGCAATAGAAAAGATTCATTCAAAAATCTAAACACAGCTGCATGATTTACAAAATGGTGATGTGAAGTATATGTGGTTTGTAATGCAGAAATCTTCAAATTAAGTCAGTCTTGCCTTTAAAATCATATTTATCTTACAACAAGGGGAAGATAATGCCTATGCAGTATTTTCTAAATTGGGATGCAGATATCTGCTTTATTCTTTCTTTTATCAAGATACAAACAGTTATTTCTAAAACAAACCTGAATTAAACAAGTTAAGTCCTAGTACAATAAGTCCTCACTTGTAAGAAAATAGTGTTTTAGGTTTTAATTTGATCTATCAACCTTCCCATCTCTTTATTCAATTCTGCATTACAGATGCTACAGTCTCCAATACTTGGTTGTGTAATTCTTCCGTGTGCTAATTGATAAGCCATTGGCAATTCCGCTAGGTGCTGTCTCATCATTTGAAAAAATTAAACCAATTGTTCAGTAAGAAGATTGTTGATGGTTCTCTCACTTGAAACCACACTAATTAAATGAGAGCAGAACACATTCCCTGTCTGGGTACCCAGTGGCTTAACGCTGTGAACTACCCTTCTGCCATCAACACATTTTCAATAACTTATGTAAACCGAAATGGAAATCAAGTCGTGCCTTGTTATGCAAGTATATATTATTTTTTATAAGATCCTGCAGCAGCCTGGGAAATAAACTTAAAAGTCACTTCTTTCAAAATCTTCTCAACAATGGCAGCCCAGGGATCCACTTTATATAAAAAAGGTAGCGCATAATATTATTTGAATACTTGAGATAATTCAGTACGCACTGTGAGCGATGCCTGTATATGTCTACCTCACTTTGAATTTCCCTGCTGCTGAGGGACTAAACGTCGTCGTTCTATGTGCGTGTGCATCCTGGAGGATTCACATGTGCACGTATGTACTCGCGTTTGTGTTTGTGTGACTCATGTGGCATGTTTCCTAGAGATAAGACGGCAGTGCCTGGCCCTCTGCAGGCTTCACCCCAGGCAAACAGTTATTAGAGGAATCTCTTATTCTCTGCAGGGCACCCGTCTGCAGTCACAGCAAGCAGCATGACACCCTTAATGTTTAAACTGAGGTACAAAGGATCTGTGGTTGGTGATTTTATCTTGCTTTAAAAAAAGATGAATAAGCTGTTAAAGAAGTATTATGGCTTTAAAATAAGATTAATAAGCTGTTAGAGAAGTATAATGAACACTGTGTTGCCATTAATACCCCAAAGTATTTGGATTGATAGGAATAAAGAGTGATAATCAAAAGAGAGCCTGCATTCAAGCTCTCTTTTGCCTCTTTTTAATTTACCATGTGTCTGGTCCTTTTATCCCACCAGTAGAGGGGAAGACCGGAGAAGTTAAGGTGATATTCCATTTCATATTGTGCGTTAAATCCAAACTAATGCGGTGTGGGCTCACCTGTGCGCTGTGGGAAGATCAAGAGTCAATTAGTGGGATTGGTGGGCAGTCACCGGCCGAGCCGGTGACAGTTTGTGGTGGACCACCACACCGCAGGAGCCAGGTGAGGAGCAGGGGAGCCTAAATGAAATGCTAATACAGGCCACATAAGTCAGGGCTCTCTAATTGGAACACAGCTGCTGCTGGGACCAAGTATCCCATGAAGCGCTGCAGAAGCAGAGGAACCAGCGGGTCACCGTGATCAGGTCAGGTTCTCTCTCTGTGTGCAGCTCAAAATACTTGGCCTAAAATGGCTGGTGGAAACCTCGGGAAGGGAAACACTGAAAGAGCAAAGAAACTTCCAGTAAATGTTTCTTGGCATTGCCGTCTGTATCGTAAACTATCAAATGAAATGTCAGAAATTAGAAAGACTAGTGTCTATTTTTAACCGTTCAAACTAATAGTTAAGGAATAGTATTCTTTCTTATTTGCTGTCTGGCTGAGTTCATATCTGTTAATAAACATTGCTGTTTTTTTTTGCCGCACCAAAAACCACAACTTGTTCTTTTTACACGTTGATTTTTACAGGTTAAACAAATGTAGCGTGTTAACTGCAGATTAAATTACATATTAAAAATAGCCTTTTTTGCAAAGTCTGGTGCATTTACAACAATGCTTATTAGTGTACACTGTTACTTTTAAATTAGTTGGAGGCACTGGTTGGAAAATGTTTACCTTTTGTACAGAGCAAGGCTAGCTGTTTAGCCCTGAGCTCAGTCTTTACCCAAGTGTTTAAGCTAACCGTCTCCTAGCTTTAGCGCCATATTGAACTGACAGATATGAACTCCCAGCAACAACGTAAAAGCAAAGTGTCAAACTATTCCTTTAACTGTTTATTTAGTAACCCTATTATTTTTCTTAACTTTAGACACAGCCAGGCTAGCTGTTTGTGTCCCTCTGTTTCTAGTCTTAGTGCTAAGATAACTATCTCCCCCTTGTAGCTTCCTTTTTAGCATGCAGTGTTGAGTTCCAAAATATTGATTTGGCCCTATAGGCTAAATATTGTAATGTTTCAGTGTACAGTTTTTAAGCTTAAAAAGGACAAGGGGGTGATTAACAACGATTTATGGGAAGTCATTTTGCTCATGGATATGTGCCAACACAGAGACAGAAAGCTTCAGCTACTTTCAAAAAATGTCTACAAAAAGGAAGACAAACACTACTCTTCTTTTAGCCTATAACTCTGCAGCATGTACTCCAATCTTCATTCTTCTTTGCTCCGAGGAGATAGTCTTGGAATAGCGGATGTTGCCGAATCACAAGCCAAGCTTAAGCATTCAGACAGCTTCTTAAACCCTTTTCATAGATTTTAAGCTTATTTTCATTACCAGTGCTGATGTCAGTGCTGCATGGCATGACATAAGTTCAGATGATTAGCCGAAAAAAGGAGTGTACTGTATTTCAAACAGGATGGCATAAGTCAGCCCGAGAGTGAGAAACTAAAATACGCACTGCAAGGAACAGAGGAATAAAGAAAAAAGATAGACTTGGAGAGAAGTAGAAAATTCAATAGCCAGTCATCGCTCACTGCACTTGAAGTCCACCAGACTTTATCCTCAACTGTCTTCTTCATGTTTCAAGGCCTCCTCCGTTCTCGTCAAATGGAAAGGGAATTTGCCTGAGAATAATGCATGAGCTCATCGTGGGCGACGGACAGGAGGCTCCTTCCTCAGAAGTCTGCCTACCTATAAACGGCAAGGCGATTGACATGAGCCACCCAAGAAGTAATCTCAGGTGGCGGGGTGTTTGGCGAGCCTTTTAAAGCCTTTGACTGTAATAATGAGGCCATCTCCCACAGTCACATAAGCTTGGACACAGACACTGAGAAAATTCATTCTTTTTAGATTTCAAATTTGAAATGAAAGCTTAAACTGGTGGTTAGCGCTGGTAAAAATCAATAATGTGCTCCTTTTTTAAGATAAGACCTAACACATGCCTGTTTTTTTTCAAATGCATCACACCAGCGATATGAAGCCTGGAGTGAGACTAATGTGGAAGCACCAGTACGCCTACAAGACCCACAGTTGTCTTCTGCCTTGAGCTATTCCTGCTGATTCAAATTCAAATCTCCTGAGGGGAAGAATTGCTGATCGGGTTTTAAACTAACATTCATCCCTGAAATTCTCACACATGACACAGTCCTTGCTTTTCTTGTAAATAGGAAAAGAAAATCATGAAGCGATGCTAGAATAGACATTGCGGAGAACAACTGTAATGCGTTTTACAGAACAGCATGCTTCTTGCTGGTTTTCCACATCTAAAGTATACAGCTATAGAAACTGTCCCTCGCTGTCATTTTCCTCCAAGTCAATAATGTTGCCGTTGTCTCCGCTGTCAGCGTTTATCAGCCACTTACAGCCCCTAGATGTACCCTGCCTGGACACCTTTGGATACGGGACACAAAAACATGCAGAGCGGCTGACAGATAGAAAAGTGATTCTTTACAAGTGAGGTCAGAGGACTCTATCCAAACCGTCTGGCAGAGTACACTAATATCCCCATGCTGAGCAGCGTGGTGCTATTGAGCGCGACCATGCGCATCGGTCTCACTCCACTGCACCCAATGAGCCAAACCCATGGAATTGATGGGCAATGGGAGGGAAATAGGAGAAAGGAGGAGAGAGAGCGAATGATGTGCTGCACTCGCTAATACACATTATTCCATCACATAAACGTAGAGATTCTTTGAAATAGAGGGGGCGATTCACAGTCCTGGATGGGAAAAGTGTTGCTGTCGAGCTTAAAGAAAACACCTTTCCTGGCTGTCAGCTGGAGTTCCTTACCAGCTAGAAGTCGTTCATTGTAACAGCCCGACCACTACATTACTACATTCCTCTCCCTGGCCACACACGCCTCCTACCTTTTCCTTTTTTTTTTGTCAAGGCACCTTCTTTTTTTTTCAAGGCACCCTCTTCTAGCTTCGAAAATCCATAAAAGTCTGGTGTGTTGTATTGTCAGCCTCCAGTGCAGTTTGATTGACTGTTGAAAGTGGCTGCAAGTTTCTGGATGGAGATAATAGCAACGGCAGGAGCGGGAAGTGTACCCAGTCATGATGCGATGTTCTCTTTCTTGCCACATTATCTAGTCCGCCTGACTTACATGCAGTAAAAATGCGGCGCTGCAGCTTTCATTAGTGCACAAAGATTATGGCTCAATGCAGGGCTATGAATTATGCATGGACTATGCCCCCCCCCCAATATCCCTGTTCATCCTAACATGAGGAACACACCCACAGAGTATTGCTCCATCACACATACACACACATACACACACAAACAATGAATGCAAAAACATTTAAATTAGCGTCTGCACCCAAATACACACATGGAGTCAATGAAGATGTGTTTTAGCCCTGGAAAAGTGCAATCAAGGCAGTCGCTTTGTAACTCCCACAGGTCCTTCCTGTCAAATCAAGAACTTCTCAGTCATACTACTTTACCTCCTGAACATTATTTTGAAGTAAACCCTCATTCTTCCTTGACTCCTCCTTGTAGACGTTGCTCAGGGAAAAGAATCCACAAAGGTAGCATCACTTGGACTGCAGTGGTCGGGCTAGGTTAGCAGCCTCACTCGAGTTTGCCGGCATATACAGGGGCTCTGCAGTTGACTGACACATTTGATGCGTAAACAACAACAATGATATAAAATATGTACACCTCATAGTGTAGTGTAAATCAATTTGCTAACATAAAGGAGAGAAATAACTTGGTAGCAACACAGGGATTACCTTAGGTCGCATCGTTTCTCCACAGCACTGAATAGTAACTAGAGACATCCACTACTCAGCATAGAATGTCTTGAAATAAAGTAAAGTTTGTAAAAAAAATAATTGATTTTAACTTCAAGGATTATGCAGAGGGTAAATGATTACAGTAACAAGAGAAGGATAAGTAACATTTGCTTTCCATTTGATTGTCATCTCATACCAAATTTTATTTCTCGCATATTTAGGGATATTTAAAGACATTTTGGGCATAGGAGTGTGATCTCAAAGGTTGTCCAACTGCTGTTGAGTAACAGTGCTGCAAGCAAATGTCAAAGGATATTTACTGTAGCTCGAGGTCCGTCTGTTTTAGTGACATTTAGATCTCCACAACAGATGGGGGACATGACAGAACCAGAGATCTTAGTGGAATCCAAAACAAAGACAACAGCCGCCATAACTATGATGCAGTTACACAGGACAAATCTTGCCGCATTTTAATGGCAATAAAAAGACAAAAACGTGTGAAAAGACAACAAAGAAGTTTCGTGTTTGTCCTCTTAACAAAACAAAAGAAGTTAATGCAACAGATGAGGGAGGGGGAGGATGATGAGGTCCACTTCTATAAATAAATGTGTGACCTCTTTCATGAAACTTGCCCCACACGCAGTAATCCACCACTTGGAGACTAAACTGAATAAAACCATAATTCTAAAAAGATGCTTCATTACCTATATGACCCTTTCAGGTTAATAAGGGGAGCAGATTATCAGCAGTTCCATTTAGCATGTATAGAAACAGAGGTGACTCAGATGTGTCATGCGTAATAACCCTTAACTAGGCACTGATTCATTTAAAATGCATTGGCAATGCACCTGTACAGTATGTGTGTACCTTTCAAGTAAACTGTTATTCATAAAGAATGAGGAACTTCACTATCATCAGCTGAAACCCCTCTACGTTTTCACAGCTGTAAGAGAGCTGCACGGGGAAAAAAAGAAAAAAAGTGTAAATTACTCCAAATTTGCAGAAAATAGCAGTTTTAAAGGAAACTATCATTTTTGAGTTGCACACTCTATTACCTCGCTCTTGACTCTTCCTGTGCAGACATTGTTTATGTAAGCAGTCGTGGTTTTGAATGATAAGTGCTCTCTCTAATCAGTCTCTCCGTAAACCATCAGCGACGTGTTGTTTCCTCCGCCTTTTCAGCCCTTGATACTTAATCAAAAAGCTTGTTGTATTTTTTTTCTGGTGACTTCCTGCAGAGCTCTTTGTCCTGTAATTGCTAGCAACCCTAAGCATGTACACCTTCCTCTCTGAATGTAACAGACATGTACAAAAGAAATGAAACACTCACACATACAGAACTCGCGTGAGTTTGCTTAGATAACCCAAAGGCTATCCAGGTTGCTTGAAATATTGCTGCCACCATCGTTTCCCCATCACATATCAACCTGATCTTCAAAAAGCCCTGACAGCCTCCCTCAAATTTATGACTCAGTCTGTTTACATTGCAGTTTTCTCATTTTCAGCAGATTTCACTGTGTTTTATGCCTGCAGTTATAAGGGGGCAATAAAGAATAAAGGGAAGTGAGGGAAGAAATAACATTACTTCAAGTTTTATTTTTTCCTTCACATTTCCACTGTTGCGACCCTTTGACCCCTGGGCTTTTGGCAGGCTGGCCGGTGTTGATTTTAGCCCGCAATCAATTCATTTTAATCACAATGGGCAGCGCAGGGAGCGGCACGCTAATTGATTGGCAGGTATTTGCATATACAGTATGCAACAAAATGTCACGACCGGCCTTGGTGGTGACCTGTGTGGGCTGCTGGCAAAACAAACTGATGAGGGTAATTTATCATGCGGCTTGCGCTTTGCTGAGCTAACTATTGTTAGCGACGCCAGTCACCTGTCACGCCACGGCAGGCACGAGGAGACGAGAGGGGTAGACGGGAGAGGAGACACAGAGAGAGAGGGAGGAGCTGAGGATGGAGACGTAACGACAGGAAAGGGGAGAGATGATGCGCCGAAGGGAGAGGCAGATGAGGACGATACCGTCGGTGAAATATCGAATGTCATCCACTGCTGCTGCCGACCACTGGATATAGCACGCACGGATGCTCCACCATGAAAATATGTTGTTGTGTTACCGATATGGGGCTGGTTGAATGGAAGGATTTATGCATGGATAGATTCAGTATGACCATGAACAGCAAACATCAGTCGCAGTCTCAGTTATTTTGTTTTCAAATATACCAAAATATACCATAGACCAAAATCCGAATCATCATTTTTTCCCACTGATAATTGAGATCAAGATGCATTAGTATTCTAAGGGACACTATTTAATGAACAAATATTCTATCCGTATCGTCTACATGCGAACAGAACAAACAAAATGTCTTCGCTACACCTTTGAATGTTTTCCTAGATGCCTGTCATTTCAAAAATACACGTCACGCCTCTTTTGCTTCTGGACTGCCGGCATGCTGACTGAAATCAAACACTGGGTCAGCATTATGCCAGCGTTGCTTGATTCATTGCAAAGCCTGCATAGTGGCAGATCTTCTTCACGTCACTTTTGCGGAATCTCTGTGTAAAAGGGGCTATTGATACCAAGCCCAGTTAGGAAGATGGAAGCTTTACTTGGTCTGGCCACTTCTTGTGCACATATGTGTCCACGCAGAGTAACGCACGCATTTCTTAAAGCAGCTTTGGGATGAATTGGGAGGGCTTGTTTGTCCCGGCAAAATTGTTGTCGCTTAAAACAAGATTACATAAATGCTTGAATCAAGATCTTAGATCAATTGTGAAAAAAGTAATATTCTGGCGCTGTAGATCAATATGTAAAGCGACATTGACCGGGTTAAGGCTTTGGTTCCTTTTAGCACCATCACATCCAGCGTCACGTCCGACACTAAATATCGGTTGCCCTACTGAACTGAAACCAACGGGATGAGAAGATTATTTCCCCTTGATTTTCTTTAAATATCTTTAAAGGTATAGGTGAATGCAGATCAATACAATTGTTGGATGTTGTGCTGTAAAATAAGCGAGCAGCTGAGGTTCGGAGCCTACATCATTACTCTCACTTTTAATACAACTGTATAGACTCGGCAGAAATCCTCCAGTGTACTTATAAGGTAAACATTTGGTCATCATCACCATAATTATGCCCAAGTACAAGTCCCCATGCACAGCCTGAGCAGTATAGTTAGAGGGGCTAAAGGGAGCCAATGCAACTCATTAACAGTGTGCCAGACTCCCTGTGATAACACTGGATCCAAATCCTGAGAGAGGTTTTATTTTTTGACCAATTAGCTGCCTGAACAACCTATTGGCCATGAAGTGATCTCTGCAGGGACTTTATCAGACCATGCTCTATTAAATCAGCTCTCTGGCTGAGCAGTTATGTACCATTACATTGCTTAGAATGGCTGGCTCTGATTGATGTCACTGCCAAATGCCAAGTAATAACGGCTGTTATTGTACGTCTCAATGCTGCCGTTTCCTTATGGATGCTTGGTGCGTGTGTGTGTGCGCATGTAGGTGCACTTTCAGATACAGATAAAATGGGGGATTTTTTTGTGCGTGTGTGATAGACCATTTTCAGCGATATGGCTGGTTGGAAAGATTATCATAATGCTCAAGGGTGAGAGCTGTTCTGAATGTGAAATGCAGTGTTAGAGTATTCACAGTATGTCTTCATGTGGGTCAAAAGGCCTGGCAATATGTGCTGTATAATTTAGACATGTGGGAAGTAATCGTAATGACTTTGTAAACTCTGCATGAATGCATCCCCTGACACGCCTGAGTAACTCCAGGTTTAGGGAATTATTTTTATTAAGCATGATAATTGTGGAGAACATTTAGGTTTTCTACGCTGAATTAATTTTGGTCCGTCTTGCCTAGTGTAGTTCATCGAGCTCTCTCAGTTGCGGGTCAGTTGCATTATTAGTGAGTGTTCATACTAAAAACAGGACTGCGCAAAAAAAAAGGTAAGGGACTATGCTTATCTGCTGTGTTGGTTCATGTTACGCTGAGATGATAAAATAAGTTCCAGGAAGACCAGTTTGATTAAAAAATTCATGAATTTGATTGATGCCAAAACACTGCACTTGAGTTTATAATACAATGAGACAGGATTTTTCAATCACAAATTCTGCAAAATTTACTAACATCAACAAGTCTAACACCATAGTGTTAGACATATTTATATATATATATATATATATATATATATATATATATACTGTACTCGACATTCAGAACAATAATATAGCAGTAAACCACAATTTGCTATGTAGAGATATAGTGGAGTAATGGCATCATGAGCAGAGAATGAAGTCACACTCCCTCTGTGTGTGTTGTAATCCGAGCTTGTCTGTGGTGGCGGCTTTTCCTGCCTTCGCTATGCGCAGTGCACCTACGTATGAGACCTTAGTTGTCTTTAGCTTCACCTTACTAAAATCCTCCACCTGGATTATCAAAGTCTGAATGTCCAGTCGGGGACAATAAAAAATATGAAGATACTGGGCTGGGTAATATATCGATATTATATTGCCCTGCCCAATATGTTATTTATATGAGACTAGATATCCTCTTAGATTTCCTGGTTTTACAGGCTGCATTATATAAAGTGATGTCATTTTCTGAACGTAGCAAACTGCTCTAGCTGTTCTATTATTTGCCTGTACCAACCTAGTCATTATATCCACATTACTGATGATTATTTATCAAAAATGTCATTGTGTAAATATTTTGTGATAACACTAGTCAACCCTACAATATTGTCGCAATATTGATTTCGAGGTATCTTTTCAGCAATATTGAGATATTTGATTTTCTGCATATCGCCCAGCCCTGTGATGATACTTAGCAAAACTTGCTATATTAATGGTGTGATATTTCTAATAATGTCCTCAATTTTAAGATACAACCCTCTCTAATTAGCTGCATAATGATGATACTATTATCAGGCGGAGGGTGGATAGCAGCAGCCTGTGGTATGCAACAACTCACTGTCTAAAGGCCCTCTTTAATGCTGTTTCAAGACATACTCCACACTGTAAGGAATACAATTCTATTGGACAAAGACTTAATGTAGTCTTTTGTTGGCTTAAATCTAGTTAAATGTCAACATGTTGAATCTATGGATGCTGGAATCATCTTATAGCCCACTACATGTAGTTTTTGCATTATAGAATGTGAACTCCCCCAAATTACAAAAAATGCACAAATTCACAGTGCTAACAGCCCTGAAAAGAGATCTAACAGCATTTTTGAACCAGTGCTATCATTGGTCCGATGCTCAGTCCGAACCTGTGGACGTTTTTTGGTCATCCAGTGTGTGAGATGCATTTCTGGGTTTCTCCCTCTGTCTGAATCACCTCAGCTCTTTTTGCTCATAATCCAAAACCAAGACCAAAAGCCAGCACTTCTGGCTATACAGACAGCAAGCCAGCCTTAATCCTTCCATATGAAACACGATGAGAGGTTGCTGGCAATGGAGGGGTTGGATGGGGTAAAACATTTTAACCCTGAAACATAAATCACAGTAGTCTTCTTGTCTGCATTTTTGTTACCTACACCCTTTCTGTGCCTTGTGTCATGTCAGGTTGGGGTTGGAACTTAAAAGGGCAGGCAGTTTTAAACTGCTATCATTGTTGTGTTGGCAGTGTGAAGGCGTGTTGATCTCTTCGAGCAGGATGATAAAAATCTGTCACAGTCCCCTGCACGAAGGAGCCCATTGTTTTGGGGATTAGGGAGGATTAAGGGCGGATGCTGGCGTCAGAGGGGTTTGAGCAGTGTGACCCTTTCACTAATCATTATGAGACAGATACAGAGCACTCAAACTCTTAAAGCCCAAGCTCGCATTGGATTATCATTTATTCCTGGCTGACAGGAGCAGAGTGAGTATGGGAATGCACCGACAATTGGAAAGGTCCCCAAGCGAAGTGCAATGAGTGTCCAGAAATATCTTGCAGAAAATGTATGAATGACTCAGAAACGGGCTCTGAGTTTGCTCATAAAAGCAACCAGTGTGTGTCATTATTTGAAGCTTTTAATCTGATCAACATGCTGTATTATAAAATAAAAATGCTCCTTGCGACAAACCTCCTAAGGGTCAGCATGCTTAAATGTTCAGCTGTAAACTGTGCCAGTCCGGCCAATCTCTTAGAGTGAAGTGAGGAGGAAAATAACTGAGTGGAACTGATTAAGAAGTATCTCAAATGCAGCTGATTGAATACTAAAACATATTCTTAAAAGCTGCAATAATCATATTTACAATATATTAAAGCTTTAGTGTGTAACTTTTTGATATTAATAAACGTCCGTTACATTCAAGCCAATGCCAAATGAGTTGCTACAAAGCTAATTAAGACTTTCAGCTCCACACAACTCTCTCTGTATTTCTCAGTACGGCTATGTTCAGAAGCTCGTCCGGTGACTTTTCCGCGCAGAAGCTCGAGTGAAGATAATTACCTCTTCTGAAGAGTCCATCATGTTTTTTTAATCCTCCTTGTCCTCCTTGGCTACTAGCAACTGCATGGAGGAGGGGTGGGGGTGGGGGGGTGGCTTGTATCATGTGGACGCGCCGACAGTTTTGTTGTCATTACTTAGAATTCCTCATTGGGGCAACAGAAACTACGCACTATAGCTTTAACAATGGAACAAATGGCTGTATATTATGTGCTGCTACAATCCCACATCAGTATTATCACCGCAGTTCCCCTTGAGCGTTTTTAGCATCTTTCAGTTCATTGTTTGAGCTTTATGTATTGTTTTGGTTCAGTTTTCACCACTTTAATTATCTGGTTGAAAACGAGTGAAGTTGGCCCTTCTGATAATGTGTTGCTAATAGAAAATAACATGTCTAAGAGTATGTGTAAGCATGTGTTTAAATTCCACTTCACCTGCCTTTGTATTCATAGTGTGCATGAATGACTGCTGCATGTACATTGTAGATAACAGCAACTTGGTATGCAGCAATTGCTCTGGTTGTAGCAATTAAAATAGTGCCCGCTGTTCTTACAAAAAGTTGAGACTCTTCACCTCTTGTTCAAGGGCATCGAGTCCTTCGAAAGGTGCCATGGCACCACCAGCAGTCATGCTGAGAGTTGTGTTGGTCCCACTCCTACTTGTGTGAAGCTGTTAGTGTGCTAATCGTTTCAGCCCCACTCCATTATCAAGGTGCAGTGTGCCTGGGGGTAAGTGCAGTCCCTCACTTCTCACCTGGTCTTTTGGGAACAGTTTGAATAAGTTGTTGAGGGCTGAAGGAAAGTATAGAAGAGTTGTAACCGTCCTAACACAACCTGCTGAATCATCCATGCTGTGCATATAAACAGCAGCCGCCTGCTAATCATTTTAACAAGGAAACCATGTTATGCTTTGTCTCAGTGGAATTAAGCAGTTTGTTTTGTGTATTACATTAAAGGAGAGGTTAAAACATGTTCAAGTCTGTTTTAGAACATTAGTCGGGAGCCCATGTCTACACTGAAACCGATTTTGCTAGCGGAAATTGTTCCTGCTTCGGGAGTCTGACTTAGAAAAACCCAGTGAGTTTGTTCGCTACAGTCAGTGGCGTGGCTCAATGGATGGCAGTGTTGGTCTGTCTGTCGGTCCTCCAATTTGGTCCAAACTGCAATATCTCAACTATTAAGTGGATTGCGATTACATTTTGACATTCATGGTGCAGAGAGGATGAATACTAATAACGTTGGTGATCCCCTGACATTTCCTCTCATCGCCAACATGAGGTGGTCATCTGTGTTTTTGAAAGAAATAACTTGACAAATATGAGATGGATTGCTTTGACATTTGTTACGTTGGTATGTTCTCTTCAGGATACATTTCACTGACTTTAGTGATGCATTAGCTTTTCATCAAGCACCATCATCAGTTTACCTATTGAATTTCTCCAACACTTTGCTTTACAACCAAATACCTGCAAAACGAATGACAATCAGCCTCAGCTTGTGTTTGGTGCTATTATATGGTAGACGCTAAAGACGATAAACTAAAATGGTCAACATTGTAAACATTAAACCTACCTAATATCAGCATGTAAGCATGCTGGTGTTAGCGTTGAGATGGAAACACAGCTGCGCCTATATATAGCCATACAGCGGCTAGCATGGTTGTACGTAAAGGAAGTTGATTGGTTAATTCAACTCCTGTCGAGAGGTGGCTTCATAACGCTTTTTTCTTGTTTAGTATCTTAGATATTCCCTCTTTGTGTTACTTTTCCTCCATTGCCGCTCACACAGAAACACAAAAAACTGACTCAAACTTTGGCAGACACCCACTTTGTCCTCCATCTCTTCTATTGGGGATGTTAGGGAAGGACAATTTAATTGCCAGTATGAACAGATTAATGGTAACAGCAAGCAAAAGCTGTTTTAATGTACTGTACGTATGGACATGTGAGTACTGTTTTAAAACTGTGACCCAATCCTTGAAATCCTTCTCTCCCCTCTACTAAACAAAACACTATATTGCATGTCATGGAAGATTGATTCAAAAAGCAAGGAAGGGGGTTGTTTAACTTGGACTCTCATTCCAACGATTCAGATAAATAAGCTCAACTGACCTGCCCACTCTCTCCACTCCTCTGATTGCATTTATGAAAATACCATAAATGACATTTAGAGAACATGCAGCTTAACTCTGCTTTGTCATTTTACCAAATGGAATTACAGTCATATAACCATTAAAGCAGAAAGCAATCAGAAGTGAAAGTGATTGAAAGTACATTTCAGAATAGGCATACAAATAGTTTTACAAATAGGTCTGTGTTTTCCTATATTACTGCCAGTCTCCAGCAGAGAGGGATGATGATGATAGTTATAATGATATTGGATATCTGTGCTTTATTTTGTCAAATGAATACTCTAAACCCTGTTGCTTACCCCCTTACAATTAAGATGAAAAACATATATCGTGCTGAATGAGAAACGTCCAGAGGGTGGAGAGTCTTGTGGCTTCGCACAAACCGTCATGACAACTGAGTGAATAAAAGTCTGATGTGAAATGTCTTGCAAGACAAAACAAGGCTAAGAAACGTACATGGAATTATTGAGATTACCAAGGCAAAGAGGAACACGGGCTGAAAGTCGAGCTGATGGGCCGTTCTTTTCCATAAGCCATTACAAAGACAAAATGCAGAGATCCACTTCGGGGCAGTGACACACGGCTTCTATGATGGCGGAATGACGATTTGTTGCGGGGACGGGCTTTTGAAGTAATTATGGTGGTTTGACAATGCTGAAATAGAGTTGTCAACTCCTGACCCCATTATGGTTTGACATTTCTTGACAAACTTTAATCCTTTTGAAAACACTGAAGAATGACAATGCAATTTAAAACGCTTTGCCCTTGCTCATGGGGACTATTGACAGTAGTTGAAGCTTGAATTTACAGACTTCTATTGAAGTAAAAAGCTCCTGCTGTAGCTCTAGGTCTGCTTTTATTGAGGGACTCCTTCAATTTTTACACTCGTGTTGCTCTCTTGTGTAAAGTAACACATAAAGATCATAAAACTGTAAAGGTGTGTGTGTGTGTGTGTGTGTGTGTGTGTGTGTGTGTGTGTGTGTGTGTATGTGCGTGCGCATGTGTGCGTGTGCGTGGTACTTGTGCAGCCATGTGTGTGATCCTCAGTGCCTCTACCTGCAACTGTGTATGTATCTCATCTTCCCACCACGTGCAATTCCATTATAAAGGAGCAGAAATATGTAACAGTGTTGCAGTTATCTCAAAGAAACACTATAATCAGCCACATACATAGCCATTTAAACTATTCATGAAAGGTTGTCACTTGATGGGATCCAATTAGAACAATGTCTAATCAGGTCACCAATTTAAAAAAAATGAGTGTCTGTTATCAGGTGACGCCGCGAATGATAACAGATTTGATTAAGGGGCCATCCACATGGAAACGCTTTTTGGTGTAAACGCACATGTTTTGCATCGTTTTGGCTGATCGTCCAAACGAATCCTGTAAACCCAGTCCCAGGATGCAAATTTTTAAAAACGCCGCCCTTGCGTCTTCGTTTGGACGGCGAAGCCACATACTTGCGTATCGATGATGTCATCGCCACACCCCTCGACCTCTAGCCTTCGACCTCTTATCCCGTGGCGACGTCTCATAACAACAACAATGCCTGTATTCCTGCCGGAGAAGATATTGAGCCTATTAGGGTTACTAGGGCTGTTTGGTTTCTTCTTCTACTGTCTGTTCGTGTACAGCGTGCAAGCTTTATGCACATGCTCCGCCTCTTCTTCTCCGTTTTTGGTGAATTTCTGTAGCAGAAACATCGCCACCTATAGGCCTGGAATATGAAGTAGCGTGTTGAGTCATTTACAAATGGTTCCGTTTGGACGCAAACATTCTTGAAACGATGCCAGGGAAGACGGGGGGGGGGACAAAGATAGTTTTGGTACGTGTGGACGTGGCCTAAGGCTCTCAGTGCAGCTATACAGAAGTTAATAAATAGACCTTATTTATATGTGTGCAGTTACCTGACAGCTGAAACCGAAAAACTCTTGAAATGTAATCGCCAGTGGCCAAGGAGGGGTTTATTTTTGGTTATATGATTTTTTCGTTGACATTCACTGTAAATGTTTTTTTTCCATACATTTTGTTTTCATATTGAAACAATTCTTTTCCCATGGCAACGGAGACCCTACAGATAACTGAGAGATCAGATCAATGAAAGCCTACATTACGACTTTTGTGTAAATGTAAGCCAAAACTAGGTCCCTCAATCAGTTTTAGGTAGAAAATAGAAGCTGACGTTGCACAACAGCCCTTCGTCTAACTGTGACTGTAATGAGTGTATATCAGGATAGACGATTGCATGTTCCTACTCCATTTTGGACATTGTATGTTATGATAGTAATACAGACCAGTCATGGATGTTGCCAATTATGTTGTGTATACCTTTTTTGTTATTAGGGGCTTTAATGGTGGAAGAAGTATTGAGATATTTTACTTAAAAGGAGCAATATTACACATACTGTAATCTGTAACTAGTGAGTAAAAGCGCAAAATTATAAGCAGCGAAATGTATTTAAAGTGTCAAGTGAAAGTACTCATTATACAGCAGAATGGTGCCTATCAGAGGGTTCATATTGTTAGAATATTATTACTGTGTATTTTATTGTTTAGCTGGTTGTGCTGGTGCTATTAGGCTATAATAGACTACTTTAAACGGTTCAGTTCAAAACATTGTATTTAATAGTCTCAGATGGCCAAATGTTGTATTTAAAATTTTAACATTCAAAGTAGCGTCTAACTATGCCTGTCAAATCATTTCTGGGAGTAAAAAGTACAATATTTGTCTCCAAAATGTAGTTGAGTAAAGTAGCATAATATGGAAATTAAATATCTCAGTTTCAAGTAGTACACTACTTGAGTAAATGTGCTTAATTACAGTACTTTCCAGCACTGGGGGCGGGCGTAACTTTGGGTTCAACATTGGGGGGTGGGGTTGAGGGCTCCACTTTTGAGCAAAATTGAAATTGTGAGCTACAAAGACATTATTTTCTGCATTCTGGTGAATTTTTCTGCAACAATTTGTGCCTTTTCTTTATCAATTTATGGTGCAAATGTCTTTAATTATGTAAAGGAAATTATAATATTTTTTTTTTTTTTTGGGGCAGGGGGCTGTTTTGATTATTGGGGGGGGTTGTAACCCCCATCCTCCCTGTAAAATACGCCTATAACTGGGGGACATGCTTGTTTGAGTGTTCTTAAAATTGATTATATGCTAGTGAAGGGAATTATATCAGAGGAGACACCGAACATAAAGAAAATGAAATATGTGTTAATACTGATTATGTATAGGTTGTTGTAACAGCACTGCACAAACAGTAAACAGCCCAGACCTGCTGACTCAGACCTTAAGTAGCATCTGTCACAGTGAGGTCATATAAAAAAAGACAATTTCAAAGGTTAATCAATGGTTTATCAAGAAGTTGAATTTAAAACAAAAACAAATCACTTAATTGTCTTCTATATATACTAAAATAGTATTAAAAGCACAAATTGAACATAAATGTTTTTGCTGCTGCATTGATCTTCCAAGCTGCCTGCAGTCCTGGGGGATCAGTTCTGTGTATATTCAACTCTGTACACTATGCAAAGGAAAGAAATATGCATACACACTCTTGCAATTGAATCAGTGACATACCTGTAAACCATCATGTTAACACTAGACATTCAATGGGAGCCTTTTCAACAGCAGTGGCAATAATATCAGTGATGTTGATTATTAGTAATTTATTTGTTACAATTCATTTTCTGCAGTGGTGGCTTGGCCGTAATATCCAATAGGATCTTGGTCAGAGTATACACCCCGCGGCTCTGATGTCTTCCATCTGCAGGTCCCTGTGGCTCCGTGGCAACGGGAGACTTGACGGCAGGACGGGACAGCAATTATTCTCACTTCTGTTGGTCAGTTCCATTTCATATATACACATGTAAGCCTAAGCACATAATTCACTCGATAAAGATATCTTCTGTGGAGCTTATTCTAAATGAATTGATAAAATTGATGAAATAGAAGTTAGAAGTATGATGTTGATGTTAGAGAACCTACTTGTGTAATACTCCACCCTGTCTGAGCTTTGGCTTGTCTGCCCCCTCTGTCCTCTCACATTCATTCCTTTGTTCCACTTGTAGGACTTTGGGCTCAGGCTCTTCTTGGTTGATGCTCAAGAACACAAATTGCCTTTTTGTTCAAAAGGCAAAAGTTGAAATGTTTACATCCCTTGAAACTTATAACCTAATCATTAAAGGTGCCCTGCCACACAAAATGTTAGGTCCATATGTGTTTGTGTCATGTGGTGAATGTGAAAATGAACTGCTACCTCCTCTGTCAGCTCTAGCCACAGAAAAGAAATAAGCGGAGAAATCAGGCCAATTACAAAAGCTGGTCAGTCTGACATCATGTTATCTGAGCTCATTACTATTCATGAGCTTGCCCAGTTGCGCTGGGTAAAGGATGCTGATAGCCAGGCTCTCATTGGCTAGCTGTTAGCCAATTAGAGTCAAGCAGCTTAGCTCATTGAATATTAATGAGAACTGGCACAAGTCGAGCTGAGTCTTCCTGCAGGCTTTCTATACCACGCTAGAATGGCTTGAAACAAGGTAACCAAGGCAGTTTTTTTACAAAAAATTGTTACAGTGTCCATGGTAGAACTTCAGACATTACCACAAAGTAATGAAATACGTGTGGCAGCTATTCTCATTTTAGTGACAAGCTGTTCAGCTAACGTTAGTGTGAGCTGTTCTGACATCTAGATAAAAACTAATATTGTATTGTTTATTCTGTAGTTGTTAGACCAAACATTTGTGGTGTCGAAATTGATAAACGATACCCATCCCTAGATGAAACACCTACCCGATGTCCTCCTCTGACGAGACATTATCCCTGTGTTTTTCTTGGGGTTTCACCTGGGCATCAGTCAACTCAGAGGTCGACAGAGGTACTCTTGTGGTTATTTTGGGATCTTTGTTGCAGGCTGCACTTAGATGTAGACACAGCTGTCCACCTATGGACAATCTGGCCATGGCAGCTACATCTTCTTCAATATAATCACTTTTATCATGGTGACATTCCTAAAAAGACATACGGTTTGTAAATAAGATAATATCATATTAAAAAACTAAATAAAAGTGAAATAGAATTTTAATAATTGCAAGAAAATAAACAAAGAACATTATTGCAGATATGTAAGTTGAAAAGCTGTAAAACTAACAAACCGAAACATAATACAAAAACTAACAAAATCACAAGGTAAACCTAGTAGAAACCTACACTGACATAGACAGCAGACAATACATACATATACATATATTTGATTGATAACTTTTACAAGTAGAAAAAAAGAAGCTGCTTTTTTATTTTTACTTTATACATTTTTTACAAACAAATCAACCAAATGAATCAACTTACCTTGTTTTCACTTGAGTTGTTCTGGTCTTTTCCAGACATGTTTGTTGAAAACTCAGTTAAAGGTTTTCAAGGTTTTTCTGAGAGCTTTCTCTGGGGTGTGCACACAGGTTGAACATTTGCAAAATCCGTTCTGATTTCCTGTACTGTGAACTACCGTAACATCAGTTTGATTCTAGAACTCTTATCGTGTCATAAAATGGAAGGAACTCCAAACAGCAATTTAATTAAGAGTGAAAACTATATAATAACAAATGAATATTTGAATGAATATTATTATTATTATTATTAGCTTTATTTCAAAAAATGGTCCATATTACAAAATAGAAATAATAGAGCTGCCTCAGCCCTTTTTAGAAATATAGGGGTAACATACTTTTCACTACCTAGCTTGTTTTCAGTAACAATATTGCTAACCATTTCCCTAGCATAAATCTACATGTATTGTCACTGCTAAATTGGGCTACTTTCTATTAAATTGCGCTGAAAGAAATGGTTTATGTTGACTTGTGATAATTTGGGGCTACTTTTTGTACCATTTGTGTGGTTTTCCTTATGTTCTCATTCACTTAATATGATGGAGAGTGGCACATCTCAACACCTAGTGACACATAACTGACGATAGACTTATCTGTTCATATACGTGAAGGCTTTTTACGTTATCCGAAAAACTGGGATAGCAGTGGTTTTAGGTTTGCCTTATTATGCCAGTACAACTGACTACAGTCTCATCTTAAGAATAAACATGTATATTCAGCTACAGAACATAATTCGGGGGCTCTGAGGCTTCAGGGTAAACCCAAAAGCTATTACTGGTAAATACGTTACATTTGTCACGGCATAACCAACCCTGGGAACTGGCTCACTCTCATACGTTTTACAACAGAGTTTGGTTGTGCAATGACATCATACCTGTAAACCATCAATGGGAGCCTTTTCAACAGCAGTGGCAATAATATCAGTGATGTTGATTATTCGTAATTTATTTCATTTTCAGCAGTGGTGGCTTGGCCGTAATATCCAATAGGATCTTGGTCAGAGTATACGCCCCGCGGCTCTGATGTCCTCCATCTGCGGTTCCCTGTGGCTCCGTGGCAACGGGAGACTTGATTATAGGATGGGGCAGCAATTATTCTTTTTTCTGTTGGTCATTTCCATTTCATATACACTTGTAAGCTTAAGCACATACTTGATAAAGACATCTTCTGTGGAGCTTATTCAAAATAAATTGATGCTAAGTATGATTGTTGCTTTAAGATAACATACTTGTGTAATACCCGTTTGCGCTTTGGCTTGTCTACCCTCTCTGTCCTCTCACATTTAGTCCTTTCTTCCACTTGTAGGACGTTGGGCTCAGGCTCTTCTTGGTTGATGCGTGACAACAGAAATTGCCTTTTTGTTTAAAAGGCAAAAGTTGAAATGTTTACATCTCTTGAATCTTATAACCTAATCATTAATTGTCAGTAAAGGGTAGAGGTGAGACACCTACTCAAAGTCCTCCTCTGACAAGACATCATCCCTGTTTCTTTCTTGTGGCTTCACCTGGGCATCAGTGGACTCAGTCGTCTCAGAGGTGGACAGAGGTACTCTTGTGGTTATTTGGGGATCCTTTTTGCAGGCTGCACTTAGAGGTGGACACAGCTGTTCACCTATGGACAGTCTGGCCATGAGAGCTACAATTTCTTCAATATAATCACTTGCATCATGGTGACAATCCTAAAAAGAGACAAGGATATTAGTTAATTTCATCTTAGGGGGCTTTCACACTAGCCTCATTTAGTGCGGTTGAATCGCACCATAGTTCCCCTTGGTGTGGTTTGTTGGGCAGGTGCATAGCAATCAAACTCAGATGCGGACCAAACAAGCATACAGAGACCTCATTGATGAGGTGGTCTCCATGCACTTTCAATTGAACTCTCGAGCGGTTCGTTTGTGGTGAGAACGTGATCCGACATCGAACCGCACCGACTGTATACTCCGCAAGTCTGAGCTGTTTGGCTATTGTAGTCCGGTTTTCTTTGAAACCTGCGATGCGGCAGAACATGCAAACTGTAGCAGCTTGCAACGTTTCTCTCGCAGAAATAGACTGCGGTCACTCGCATTTCCGTGGTCAAACCAGCCGCCGGTAAAGTTGGAGAGGCAGAGGACTTTCTTCCTGTATTTACTTTCTTGCTCCCGTCCCAGATAAATCTGACCAATAAGTGGGGTGAATGTTCTTGCGTGGTTTGTAATGGCGCATTTTGGTACGCTTGGATTTTTCTATGTGTGAAACAAAACAGTACAAAAGGGAGATTGCTCCAAGTTTTCAAACTCAACTAATTTGGACCAGAGCAAATTATCTATAGGTGCGAAAACACCTTAAAAGAACTAAATAAAAGTGAAATTAAGTTTAATTATTTGCAAAAACATTATCACTGTACAAAATAAGTAGATAAGTAAGTTGAAAAGCTGTAAAACAAAAAAAGGTTTCGCAAAAACAAAATCACACACTAAACTGATACTGACATAGACATTTTAAACTTCCTGTTCAAATACTATTTTGTGCATTATTTGTTTTCTTAGCAGACAATACATACTCACAATACATACTCAACCTAGTAATGTAAATACATTACTAGGTTGATAACTTTTACAAACTAGGAAAAAAATACTTTTTTATAAACAACTCAACTAAATGAATCAACTTACCCTGTTTTCACTTGAGTTATCCATGTTTGTTTAAAACTCAGATCAAGCTTTTCAAGGTTTTTCTGAGAGCTTTCTCTGGTGTGTACACACAAGTTGAACGTTTGCAAAATCAGTTCTGATTTCCTGCACTGTGAACTACTGTAACATCACTTTGATTCTAGAACTCTTATGTTGTCATAACATGGAACATGGGTGGAGTCCCTCCAAACAGTGTGAAAAGAGTCTTATTATACCAACACAACTGACTGCAGGCTCATCTTAAAGATGAACTGAACTGGAATTTGATTAAAGGTGATATAACAGATGTATTTTATTTCTTCTCGTTGGTACAATGATTAAAATGGCTGAATTTGTTAAAAGGGGTAAAATGGTACATTGAAAGTGTTGTTGTTGTTACATGGGCGCCGCCATGTTGGAATTCCACAACCTGCTACGTCACTGGCATGGTAAGCAGCCGTGGAATGTAAACAGTCAGAGGCTACGGACATGGCTGGGAAACGGCAACCAACAGGTTTAGGGGGTTCATACTGTATTACCCATGGCTGCAGTAATGAATTTTATAGGGGCTAAGGCAGCTGGGGTTATTAAATTTCCACAGGCTACCTTTGACAAGGAAGCCAGTCCTAAACTCATAGCTAGCTGCCTTAAAACTGGCTAGCCCTCCGGCGCGGCCTCCGGGTTTAGAGTCTGTAGCGACCCATTTTTTAGCGACAGACTGTTTAGAGAGCTGTACATTTGATACAACAGGGTCACTGGTGAGGGTTAAGTCCAACAGACTGAAACCTGAGGCCATACCCTCAAAGATCAACTTTTCAGGCTACAGTACAGGGCCGACCGATAGACCAACGGCAATTACCAACACCAGCGATGCGCTCTGCCGCGAGACAGGGACAGCGCTGAAACGCTCCCATCAGGCAGAGGACAGAGAGGTATGTTTAGCTGTTATCCAGCATGCTAGCTAGTCTACTAGGCAATGGGTTGGATGTAACGTTGTTGTCACATACACAAAACACGCCATATTACGTACACGCACAAATAATAGCGTTCAACAAAACTGAGACTGACACACTTGGCCGTTCATGTAAAAAAGTAGGTACAAAACGCTAGATACCACACGGTCCAACCTAGGGAAAAGGCTAGCAGCTAAACACGTTGGAAACATTTATGTCAAACTCCACAAGCTAGCACTCCGACCATAGACTGTATGAATAAATCCTGACTCCGACGATATCACAGATCAATAATAATGCGTTACTAGCTGCTAACTAAACCACAGCAGGTCTGTAAACAGACTCCAATGTCCCTTTCTACTCACCCTGATGCTAGCTGGTGTCCACCGCCTCAGGGCACATCGTTGATGCAGAGGGAGTTCAACTCGCAGAAAAAGCTGCTAGTTCCTTAGTAAGAGGTATCTGTGCAGTATCCATTTGGGTGTAATATCCATCAACGAGCCACAAGGAAAAAATCTGCCAACTCTACACTAGCCTAACGTAAGGGCAAAACTTCGTGAATCCTCCGTTGCATCTATGGTCAACCTGGGGTGACTCTCCTACGTGCAGCGAACTTTTTTTCTTTTTTCAAACTTTATTTATTTTGGTTTTAACATTTTGCGTGCAGGTAACTTAACAAGCGATCCCATTGGATGAATTCGTCCAATCACAGATGGATTCTGTTGCAGTGTCCATGCTCCGGCAGCGCCCACACACACACCAGTCACTTCCCCCCACACGATCCTGTACTGTAGGTGGAGCCTGAAACCATGGACTGGTCATCCTCCATGTGGTGGTAGTCAGACACTGCAGCCCTGTCCCTCACAGGCTCAAATACGTAACCTATGCCATTAAAATTACTCATTTTCATGTCCATGCTGCACTGTAACCTATATACCTTCGCAGGTCCTACCATGCCAGTGACGTCATCGAAATTGTCAGTGTTCTAATACTAACAAACGTAATTTTTGTGTTGCTTAAAAAAAGCTATATTGATTTTTTTTAATTAAAATTTTTAGTGTAATTCATTTTTATTTGTCATAACCAACACATTATCAATGCAGATTATTTCAGTTCAGTTCATCTTTAAGTTACATTGTTATTTAAGGTAAAATGTTAGCTACAGATGGATAACCGCAGTCAACAGCTGTTAAATGTAAGTCCATGTGACTTGCTACCTTTACAGTCCTGTAAATAATTAAAAATGTTATCCTGTAAAAACAAAACAACTTGTTCAACTCACTGATACTGATACTGACAGCGCCAAGGCAAAATGCTACATGATATCAAAAACACTAAAATAGACACCCCACAAAGTACCTTAAACCCCTAATATTACGACCTATTATACAATAAATTGCTTCTTAACCCTCAAATGTTAAATATTTAGGAAGATTTTAATAACAGCACTTTAAGAAGAAGCAGTCCGGGCCCACTGATTTAGACCTATTCCATGCACATGTAGATGTACGATAACACAACAATGTATAACATTAACATTTTTGCAGGAAATGGAAATTAGGATTCTTTATAGCGCAGACCAAAGCCACACCCAAGACCATTTAAATAGTCTAATGATATATACATTTTTGCCTTGGCCTGTAAACATTAGTCTAACATTCAGCATTTCTAGCAAGTTAAGTGTGGACAAGGCACTCATAAACAGCTCAAACAAAAAGCAGCAGCCAGCAGCTTCAATGAAGATGCTATCATGTGGTGGTATTTCCGGAAACACCAAAGGTTAACACAACATCAGGTCATAGGTCACAGGTCAGGGGACCGGAATATTTTGGCTCTAACAACCAAACCTCTTCATATATAACTGTTTGTCTATCTACAGATTCAAGGGGTCTACGTAGGCCGCTACATGATAAGAGAATGTTTTGTCTCAGGACTGTCTTCTTTTTGAGGTTGGTGGGCCAGCCACACTTTGGCATACTTTCCAGAGAGAGAGATAGGCTGAACTAGGCGTTAGTATCTGTGTCTGTGGCGCCTGCAATATCTTTGTTTAAGGTTCAGCTAAATGTGACACCTCCAGCATGAGTTTAAATACACTTTATGGAAGACAGGAACTTCAGAGAGTTGGGACGGCACTGCACAATAACACATTGTGGTTAAACTGTACTGCCTGCCTAATTGTCTCCTCGATTGAGTGTTCATTAAATGCTTCTGTGTAAGTCATAAGTCTCCCGAACCCTCTTCGCATACTGCATGTTAATGACTTGTGCTGCTCCTGAGTTTTTCCTTAACAACTGGCGTCACGAACAGGATTCCAAAAGAAACTACAGAACTGGTAAGTGCAAATCCTATTTTTTTCCCTTACCATGTCTGAGTTTTGACGGAATCAAAAAGAAACTGTAAATGGAATTTGGAATTTGGCTATAAAACATCTAAGGCCTGAGGAAGGTCTGATCTCCCTGAAAGATTTTCAGCAGAGATTAAAACCTAAATTCATACAACAAATGAGAAAAAGAGCAGCAGAGCCTTGCCTTGTAACTGTTTGAAGTGACATGACTTATGATGTCTGTGTTTGTATGGTCAGGGATCGGGACCCAATGCTTACAAAACAACAAAAGTAAAGAAGCAGTAAAACACCACTATTAAATATGCAAATAAACTATTGTGCCTATGTCTGCAGTTAGTGATATACAGTACATATTTTGTAAAATCACTTTTCAACTGATCAAAGAATTAGAAATAGGCCTAGACTACAAGTGGCATGTCCCTGTAGGGCAGGTTGAAGGAATGAACTTTACTAGAGGTTAACCAAAACCATGATGACAAAAGGCCCGAAATGGGTTGATGCATCTAGGCTAATGTTTTATATTCTATTCAAAGTGCATATAATGCAACTTTATTACCTTATTTTGTATGTTATGTTTTATTGTTGCTACTTAATGTAAAGCACTTTGGATACCTGCTGGTTGCTGTAAAGCGCTATATAAATCTGATTGATTGAACTACAGGACAAAGTCCTCACACAGGACAGACAAGTCCTAAAAAGTCTTATTGGGGATGCCTACAGTATGTCCACAGGGACAAGCCCCCATTAACACGGCATAAAACTACTCTGTTATGGACTGATGAGTATTTGATATGATAGTATGATAAATGTCTAACAGAAAAGTTTTTGCAGGTGAGTGAATTTGTACTAATCAGATCTCTGGACAAGTTGTCTTTATCTCCAAGGTGGAAAGGTCCATACCTGCCATAGGTGCTGCTGCCAACCAAGGCAACCTTTGGGTTGATGGGAGAGCAGAATGGGTCGATGCTTCAAGGTCCAGGCCGGTTCCCCCAACTGACAACAAGGAAGTGAAAAGCGATGGTGAATGAGAAGATGGGTCTTCCTCTTCGTCCTTCTGCTGAGTGGGTTCGAGCACGTGACTTGTCGAGGCAGGCGTGCCAGATGTTCCTAGCGGCCCGGGCTTTCCAGGCGCTTTTGGGTTTCGAGGAGTTTCGGTTGCTCCAGGAAACGAGAACCTTCGTTTTCACGACACAGGCTGTGTCACTGACGGCCACGCCGTGACGTGGAAAAAGGTTCTTTAAAGAATGTTTCGCGCCACAAAGGAACGACCAGCACTAAGAACCGCTTAGTGCTTGGCAACAAACTAAGGTTAAAAAACTTTGTTTTCAACAAGAAGAACAAAAGAGGACAATTTCACTAGAACAAGGAGGGTGTTGTATCTGCTCCTATTGTGTTTCAATGTCCTGTTGACAGATACAGTACAAAGTGGGTCATTGTAATGTTGCATTTGCTTTGGTTCATTTTAGGAGAAGATGTTATTGGAATACTAGTTGTTACACCTCAAACGTAAGATATAATGATAGCTAAACTCTCCCATATCTATATTATTATTATTATTATAACAATTGATTAAACCCCATGTAGTGTTTGAAAAACAATTGAAAGATCTTTAATTGCAAAGTGTGAAAGGTTTATTATCACATAACTCAGTGAGAGCCAGTAAGCTGCAATACTCTTTTGATAGATGAAGGTGATGAAATTGACGAATTGCTCAAAAAAGTCTACTTTCCCCAATTTACACAATAAAATCCCAAACTGAAGCATCAGTGGAGAACTCACGAAAAATCCCAAACTGTGCAGACAACTAGTGCAATGAAAACAAAGTCAGTAATTGGCCTTATGTGCCAGAACGCAATTTAAGCGAGTAATCAATGCATTCTCCGGTGATTAATCCGATTTCAATTACAAACGGCGATTATAAAATTGTTTAATTAGAATGGTCTTATTTCTGCAACTGAGGAAGACACAGAATATTGTTACACCCATAGTTATTCAACTGATTTAACTAGATATTCCCGATTTAAGGAAACAGCTAAATTTGTTGCAAAAAAACTATTAATGACCAATATTTACCAACCGGATTTAAACACACTTTCCTTTTGAGGCACCCTTTAAGTCCAGCTTCATGTACAAATAGGTTTTGAGTATAGGGTCCAAATAGCGTTGGCCCAAACAAATTGTTCAAATCCTTCCAAAGATCAAATATGCACTTACTTTGCAAAGGTGTTAGCCCAAGCTTTGATCAATATCCAGCCATGGTTTGGATACACGTCTATAGGGTCAGTTTAAGTGAAGGTGTATAACTGAACGGTGCTGTCATAGAGCAGACAAATGCCCCTACGTGACGGTATAGTATATGTGCCACCAATTTTAGTGCATGAGTAACATAATGTCTTCCACTGTTTCCAAGGAATAGGGAAAAGAGCGCATGAAGATTTGGGACATAGTGATAGTGTTTCAGTAATGAATGTTGTTCTAAAGTGATCCCAGTTACTGTAAATCTATTGTGAGTAGACAAAGCCTATTGCTGCATACTTTATGACAAGTCACACGGAAGATGCCATTGGGCCTATTTAATCCCTCATTAGAACGGTAGAGTCTGCTGAAATAGCTGCTCTGTATAACCTAATTCCCAAGTACAGGAGAGAGAGCTCTCACAGATGTAACAAATAGCTAGCGCGAAGTACCATTTTACGCGGTATTCGTATCTGCTGTAGTTCACATTATAATACTACAAAAAGACAAATACATCTGATTGACAAAAAAGCTGTGACACTGTTCACCCAAACAAAGTTGGCAAACCTTCTAAAGTAAAGGCTAGACTGGATCTAGGGATTATTCAGGGATTGATAGTTGTTAAACTAGTTTCCCCTGTACTGAAGCTAATAATCCAATTCCATAGACGCTGAAGAATAATAACAGAAAGTCACAATTGATGTTCTTCTTTGATTATGAAGGTTTCAACAGTGGGTTCCACCAGGTTGTATTTATGACACTGCATCTGAACCTCAGAGGTTTAATGTAATCACTTATGTTAAGTGACTATGGAGCCGATAGAGAGAGTATGTGTCTCTACTTGAATAATGCATTTGAGATACATAGTCATTCTCATTCATGCATTTCCATAGCATGCTGCTGCCTCGAAAAATCAGTGTTTAGTAGAGGAAAAGTTTATGCTGTTTCCCGCGGGTTATTGCATTGTTTATATTTTTATCAATTGTTTTCGGGATAAAATAACACCATGGTTTTTATCACTTTTACATACCATAATTAAGTACGCTTTATCACGTTCAACATACTCATACTATGGTTTTATCACTTTCTAACCATACCAGCTTCATCACTTCATACATACCATACCATCAGTTTACCTTTATCTCACATACCATAATTATGTACGCTCATCAATCTCTCGATACCAACCATGTTTATCACCTTTCACATACCATACCATACCGCTTATATCACCTTCATACCAACCATTTTACACTTATACATCATACCATACCATTACAATTTTTTGGATACCTATACCATTCTTTATACTCTATCGACTCAACACCATACTCATTCTTTTACCTTTCATTAATACCAACCAGTAGCTTTAACACCTTATCCTACATACCAATATACGTCTTTCACCTTTTACACACCATACTGTTTTTAACACTTTACATACCAACAGTTTTTACACTTTAAACATACCACTACTTTTAACATAACAACCAACCATACACTTTACTATATTTCACAACCATATTTAACACTATTACATACCCATACAAGCTTTACAGCTTTAACATACCAGAATTTTTACCTCTTATTAACACAACTATTATTATTCAAAGACATACACCAACTTTTCACATTACATACCTATACCATGTCTTTAACATCTTTATTCTAAATTATATTTTTTATCACCTTTACTCAACATACTATACCATGGCTTTTACACTCTTTAGCACATACCATACCTACCTTTATCACCTTTTCACATACCATACCAATTAACACTTTTGACATACCATACCAGGCTTTCACCTACTACCATAATTACCAACATTTACACAACCAACTTATATCCTTTGACATACCAACCATTTTTATCACCTCACATACCAACCATTATACTGTTTTCAACACCATACCCTTATCATTCTTTTACCAACAAAATTCAACCAAATTACCTTAACTACAACAACATACCATTTAACACTAAATCTAACCATACATCACACTTATACATACAACAGGTTTTTCTTACAACATACAAAACACCTTTATTCACAACTCATACCACAAAAATACTACAGTCAACAACCACACTTTTAACTACTAACCCATGTTTACATAACATACACTTCTACACTCATACTAGCTTACACGTTTTAACATACTCATACTAGTACACTTTTAACATACCATACCTTAACTTCACATACAATACCATACCTATCACCCTATTCACACATACCATAATCATCTATTCACACTTTTTCACAACCAACAATATCACTTTTTACACTACCAACACCTACACAAAATTTTCTTCCTATTACAACAACCTATACACTTTACATACCATACCATGTTACACTATTACATACCATACATACAATCTACATACATAATTACCTTATAACTACACTAATTAATGTTAAATATACTTGACCTTACATAAAAAAAGTTTGCCATACTATACGTGATCGTAAAATACAGCCATAACTTATTCGGGATACTATAAGAAATTTATACATACCATACTTTAATTTTACATATCATACCATATCACCACTTTACTCAACATACTATAACTATACCAATCTATGACATACTATACATTTCTTGAAAATATAATTATGGTTTTAACAAATACAATAAATGTTTTTATCACTTTGACATACTATACTATGGTTTTTATCACTGTTTGGCATACATACTATTTTTATCACTTTTTTAACATACTATACCATGCTTTATTAACTTTTTACATACTATACTATGTTTCATCATCTCTTACATACCATACATGACTTTTTCACTTTTTATACTATAATAGGTGTTTAACACTTTATTCCACATACTATACTATAGGCTTTTATCACCGTTTTTAACATACTATACTATGTACTTTATTCACATACCAATACTGTGCTACACTGTTTTCACATACCATACTATGGTTTAACCTAATAACTATACCATGTTTATCACCATTACATATGCTAACATTTTTTTTTTTACATACATACAACTGTTACACTGTTTCACATACTATACTATGAGGTTTTTACACTTTACAACCATACTATGCATGCTTTATTTTTAACACTATATTTTTACAACATAATAGTTATCACGTTTTATATATATAAATGTTTTTACATACTACTACTTTTACAATTGCTCCATACTATATATTTTACACTTCAACATACTATACTATTAAGCTTTATCACTCTATTTCACATAACTATACTATGGCCTTTTAACACTTGTTTCGACATACCATACTATGGTTTTATCACTTTTAACAAATATATATTTTTTCCTTTACATACATACTATAATTTAATATACTAATACCATGTATAACTACATAATATACTAAATTTATCATTTTCACACATACATACTATGAACACATACATAATACTATAATTTACATACTATAATAATACCAACATATATTTTATCACTTTTCACATACATATTTTTATCACTTTTACATACATTTAGCTTTCACTTATTAAATAACTATACTAGGGTTATCCTCTAAACCACTATATTACACTTACATATATCACTTTACACTTTAATATTATTTATCACTTATTAACATACTATACTATGGCTTTATCATTTACAACTATAACTATGTTTTTCATCATTACATACTATACTATGGCGTTTTATTATATTTCAACATACTATACTATGCTTTTTACACTTTTCGACATACATACTATGGCGTTTTATCACGTTTCTGACAACATACTATGGCTTTATCACTTACAAACATGGTTTTATCACTTTTTCACATACTATACTTGGCTATTATATAAGGTTTTATTATCACATACCTTCTATTTTATCTTTAATCACATATACTCAAAGTTTTTATAACTTTATTCCACATACTATACTCATGGCTTTTATCACTTTTTCGACATACTATACTATGGCTTTTATCACTTACCACATACTATACCATGGCTTTTTACACTTTTTGAAAATATACCATGTTTATCACTTTTGACATATAACTATGCTTTAACACGTTTTCACACTATACTATGCTGTTTTATCACATTCGACATACTATACCATGCTTTATCAATTTATTCACATACTATACTATGGGTTTTATCACTTTTTGACATACTATACTATGGTTTTGTAACCTTTATCTCACATACTATACATGGCGTTTTATCATTTCATATTATACCATACCTGCTTTTCACTTTTTCACATACTAACTATGGCTTTTATCACTTCTTATTCCATACTATACCATGCGTTTACTTTCACATACTATACATATTTATCACTTTATCAAACCATACTAAGCTTTCATCACTTTTCACATACTATACTATGTTTTTAACTTTTATTCACATACTATACCATGGCGTATTATGCTTTTCAACATACTATACCATGGCTTTTATCACTTTTTCGACATACTATACTATGGCGTTTTATCACCTTTTCGACATACCATACTATGGGTTTATCACTTTTTCGACATACTATACTATGGCTTTTTATCACGGTTTTCACATACCATACTATGGCGCTTTTTATATTAAACATACCTATACTCATGGTTTTTAACACTTTTTCGACATACTATACTATGCAGTTTTATCAATGTTTTCACATACTATACCATGCTGTTTTATCACTTTTTCAACGCATTCATACTATGGCTTTTTTATCAACTACCTACATATATACTAAGGCTTTTTTATCACTTTATTCGCATACCATACATGCGTTTTATCACTGTTTTCACATACTATACTATGCTTTATCAACTTTATTCACATACCAACTAGGTTAATATAACAACTCATACTATGTATTTTATCACTTTAACATACCATAAATGATTTATCACTGTTTTCACATAATACATAGTTTACACGTTTCACATACTTTACTATGCTTTATCACCGTTTTCGACATACTATACTGTGGCTGTTTTACACTTCATTCCACATACTATACCTCATGCGCTTTTCACCTTTTCGACATACTATACTATGGCTGTTTTAACACTTTATTTGACATACTACACTATGGCATTTTTATCACGTAAATTTCAACATAAAAACATAAAAAAAACATATACTATACTTTTTCTTTTCGACATACTATATCATGGCGTTTTTATATTAGGTTTTCAACATATTATACTATGGCGTTTTCATCACTTTATTCGACATACTATCCTATAGCCGCGATCACTGTTTTCGACATACTATACTATCGAGTTTTACCACTTTATTCGACATACTATACTATGGCGTTTGTATGACTGTTTCGACATACTATACTATGGCGTATTTATCAACGGTTTTCGACATACTATACTGTGGTTGTTTGTTCACTTTTTCGACATACCATAGTATGGCTTTTTTATCACAGTTTTCGACATACTATACTATGGCGTTTTTATTATGGTTTTCAACATACTATACCAAGGCAGTTTTATCACTTTATACCGGATACTATACTATGGCGTTTTCATTACTGTTTTCTACATACTATACTATGGCTGTTTTATCACTTTATTCAACGTATTATACTATGGCTTTTTTATCAATTCATTCGACATACTATAATACGTTTTTTTTATCACTTTATTCGACATACTATACTATGCCGTTTTATCACTGTTTTAGACATACTATACTATGGCGTTTTTATCACTTTATTCGACATACTATACCATGGGCGTTTGGTAACACGTTTTACTACATACTATACTATGGCTGTTTTATCACTTCATTCTCCATACTATACTATGGCGTTTTTATTATGGTTTTCAACATACTATACTATGGCTGTTTTATCACTTCATTCTACATACTATACTATGGCGTTTTTATTATGGTTTTCAACATACTATACTATGGCTGTTTTATCACTTTATTCGACATACTATACTATGGCGTATTTTTCACTGTTTTCGACATACTATACTATGGCGTTTTTATCACTGTTTTCGACATACTATACTATGGCTGTTTTATCACTTTATTCAACATACTATACCATGGCTTTTTTTTCACTGTTTTCGACATACTATACTATGGCTTTTTCATCATTTCATTCGACATACTATACTAAGGTTTTTTTATCACCTTATTCGACATACTATACTATGCCGTTTTTATCACTTTATTTGACATACTATACTATGGCTTTTTTATCACTTTATTCGACCTACTATACTATGGCGTCTTTATCACTGTTTTGGACATACTATACTACGTACGCTTTCATCACCTTTATTTGAATAATCATACTATGGCTTTTAATCATCACTGTTTTCGAGATACTATACTATGGCGTTTTTATCACAGTTTTCGACATACTATACTATGGCTGTTTTATCACTTTATTCAACATACTATACTATGGCGTTTTTATCACTTTATTCGACATATTATTCCATGGCGTTTTATCACTGTTTTCGACATACTATACTATGGCTTTTTTATCACTTCATTCGACATACTATAATATTGCTTTTTTATCACTTTTATTCGACATACTATACTATGGCGTTTTTATCACTGTTTTCGACATACTATACTATGGCTGTTTTATCACTTTATTCGACATACTATCCTATAGCGTTTTTATCACTGTTTTCGACATACTATACTATGGCTGTTTTATCACTTTATTCGACATACTATACTATGGCGTTTTATTATGGTATTCAACATACTATACTATGGCTGTTTTATCACTTTATTCGACATACTATACTATGGCGTTTGTATCACTGTTTTCGACATACTATACTATGGCGTATTTATCACTGTTTTCGACATACTATACTGTGGTTGTTTTGTCACTTTTTTCGACATACTATAGTATGGCTTTTTTATCACAGTTTTCGACATACTATACTATGGCGTTTTTATTACGGTTTTCAACATACTATACTATGGCAGTTTTATCACTTTATTCGACATACTATACTATGGCGTTTTCATCACTGTTTTCGACATACGATACTATGGCTGTTTTATCACTTCATTCGACATACTATACTATGGCGTTTTTTTTCACTTTTTTCGACATACTATACTATGGCTGTTTTATCACTTTATTCGACATACTATACTATGGCTTTTTTATCAATTTATTCGACATACTATAATAAGGTTTTTATCACTTTATTCGACATACTATACTATGCCGTTTTTATCACTGTTTTAGACATACTATACTATGGCGTTTTCATCACTGTTTTCGACATACTATACTCTGGCTGTTTTATCACTTCATTCTACATACTATACTATGGCGTTTTTATTATGGTTTTCAACATACTATACTATGGCTGTTTTATCACTTTATTCGACATACTATACTATGGCGTATTTATCACTGTTTTCGACATACTATACTATGGCTTTTTTATCACTTTTTTCAACATACTATACTATGGCGTTTTTATCACTGTTTTCGGAACATAATATTATGGCTGTTTTATCACTTTATTCGACATACTATAGCGCTTTTCATAACTTTATTGGACATATTATTCCTACGTTTTATCACTGTTTCGACATACTATACTATGGCTTTTTTCACTTTTCGACATACTATACTATGGCTGTTTTATCACTTTATTCGACATACTATACTATGCCGTTTTTATCACTGTTTTAGACATACTATACTATGGCGTTTTTATCACTTTATTCGACATACTATACTATGGCGTTTGTATCACTGTTTTCGACATACTATACTATGGCTGTTTTATCACTTCATTCGACATACTATACTATGGCGTTTTTATCACTGTTTTCGACATACTATACTATGGCGTTTTTATCACTTTTTTCGACATACTATACTATGGCGTTTTATCACTGTTTTCGACATACTATACTATGGCTGTTTTATCACTTTATTCGACATACTATACTATGGCTTTTTCATCATTTCATTCGACATACTATACTAA
Source organism: Perca fluviatilis (assembly GCF_010015445.1). Lineage (NCBI taxonomy): Eukaryota > Metazoa > Chordata > Actinopteri > Perciformes > Percidae > Perca > Perca fluviatilis. The sequence continues at coordinate 17,807,800 of NC_053134.1, forward strand.
GGTTTTTTTATCACCTTATTCGACATACTATACTATGCCGTTTTTATCACTTTATTCGACATACTATACTATGCCGTTTTTATCACTGTTTTAGACATACTATACTATGCCGTTTTCATCACTTTATTCGACATACTATACTATGGCGTTTTTATCACTTTATTTGACATACTATACTATGGCTTTTTAATCACTGTTTTCTACGTACTATACTATGGCGTACTACAGTTTTCGACAACTCATAACTATGGCTCATCACTTTATTCAACATACTATACTATGGCTGTTTTATCACTTTATTCAACATACTATACTATGGCGTTTTCATCACTGTTTTGACATTCCTATACTATGACTGTTTTATCACTTTATTCATTACGTAATATACTATGGCTTTTATATCAATTCATTCGACATACTATACTATGGTTTTTATCACTTTATTCGACATACTATACTATGGCATTTTCATCAATTCATTTGACATACTATACTATGGCATTTTTATCAATTCATTCGACATACTATAATAAGGTTTTTTTATCACTTTATTCGACATACTATACTATGCCGTTTTTATCACTGTTTTAGACATACTATACTATGGCGTTTTCATCACTTTATTCGACATACTATACTATGGCGTTTTTATCACTGTTTTCGACATACTATACTATGCTGCTTTTTATCACTTTTCATTAGACATACCATGGCGTTTGTATCACTGTTTTCGACATACTATACTCATGGCGTTTTAATCACTTCATTCGACATACTATACTATGGCTTTTTTTCACCTTTTCGAATACACTATACTATGTATTTTTTAACTTTATTCACATACTATAACTATGCTTTATCACGGTTTTCAACATACTATACTATGCGTTTTTTTTTCACTTTATTCGACATACTATACTATGGCGTTTTATCACGTTTTCGACATACTATACTATGGCTGTTTTATCACTTTATTCAACGATTCTATACTATGGCTTTTTATCAATTCATCTCCGGCAATACTACATTTTTTATCACCTTTATTCAACATACTATACTATCCGCTATCACCGTTTGTATAATACCATACCATGTACGCTTTCATCACTTTATTCGACATACTATACCATGGCTTTGTATCACTGTTTCGACATACCATACTATGGCTGTTTTATCACTTCATTCTACATACCATACTATGGCGTTTTTATTATGGTTTTCAACATACTATACTATGGCTGTTTTATCACTTCATTCTACATACTATACTATGGCGTTTTATTATGGTTTTAACATACTCCATACTATGGCTGTTTTATCACTTTATTCGACATACTATACTATGTAATTTATCACTGTTTTCAACATACTATACTATGGCGTTTTATCACTTTTTTCCACATACTATACTATGGCTGTATTATCACTTTATTCAACATACTATACTATGGCTTTTTATCACTGTTTTTGACATATTATATTATGGCTGTTTTATCACTTTATCGACATACTATACTATGGCTTTTTCATCATTTCATTCGACATACTATACTAAGTTTTTTATAACCTTATTCGACATAACTATACTATGTCGTTTTATCACTTTATTTGACATACTATACTATGGCTTTTTATCACTTTATTCGACCTACTATAACTATGGCCTTTTATCACTGTTTTGGACATACTATACTATGGCGTTTTCATCACTTTATTTGACATACTATACTATGGCTTTTAATCACTGTTTTCGACATACCTATACTATGGCGTTTTATCACAGTTTTCGACATACCATACTATGGCTGTTTATCACTTTATTCAACATACTATACTATGCCGTTTTTATCACTGTTTTAGACATACTATACTATGGCGTTTTCATAACTTTATTCGACATATTATTCCATGGCGTTTTTCACTGTTTCTCGACATACTATACCATACGTTTTTTTCACTTTTCTCGACATACCATAATATTGCTTTTTATCACCTTTATCCCGACATACTATACTATGGCGTTTTTATCACTGTTTTTCGACATACTATACCATGGCTGTTTTATCACCTTTATTCGACATACTATCCCATAGCGTCATCACTGTTTTCGACATACTATACTATGGCTGTTTTAACAATTTATCGACATACCATACTATGGCGCTTTTATTATGGTATTCAACATACTATACTATGGCTGTTTTATCACATTATCGACATACTATACTATGGCGTTTGTATCACTGTTTTCGACATACCATATGGCGTATTTATCACTGTTTTCGACATACTATACTGTGGTTGTTTTGTCACTTTTCACATACCATAGTATGGCTTTTTATCACAGTTTTCGACATACTATACTATGGCGTTTTATTACGGTTTTCAACATACTCATACTATGGCAGTTTTATCACTTTATTCGACATACTATACTATGGCGTTTTCATCACTGTTTTCGACATAACGATACTATGGCTGTTTTATCACTCATTCGACATACTATACTATGGCGTTTTTTTCCCTTTTTTGACATACTATACTATGGCGTTTTAACACTTTATTCGACATACTATACTATGGCATTTTTATCAACTATTCGACATACTATAATAGGTTTTTTATCACTTTATTCGACATACTATACTACCATTTTAACTGCTTTTAGACATACTATACTATGCGCTTTCATCAACTGTTTTCGACATACTATACTCTGGCTGTTTTATCACTTCATTCTACATACTATACCATGGCGTTTTATTATGGTTTTCAACATACTATACTATGGCTGTTTTATCACTTTATTCGACATACTATACTCATGGCGTGATTTATCACTGTTTTCGACATACTATTCTATGGCTGTATTATCACTTTATTCAACATACTATACATGGCTGACTTTTCTCTGCTTTCACATTATATTATGGTGTTTTATCACTTTATTCGACATACTATACTATGGCTTTTTCATCATTTCCTTCGACATACAATACTAAGTTTTTATAACCTTATTCCGACATACTATAACTATGCCGTTTTATCACTTTATTTGACATACTATACCATGGCTTTTTTTCACTTTATTCGACCTACTATACCATGAGCCTTTTATCACTGTTTTGGACATACTATACTATGGCGCTTTCATCACTTTATTTGACATACTATACTATGGCTTTTAATCACTGTTTTCGACATACTATACTATGGCTGTTTATCACAGTTTTGACATACATACTATGGCTGTTTTATCACTTTATTCAACATACCTATACTATGTATGCGTTTTATCACTGTTTTCGACATACTATACCATGGCGTTTTCATAACTTTATTGGACATATTATTCCATGGCGTTTTTATCACTGTTTTCTCGACCATACCATGGCTTTTTTTCACTTTTTCACATACTATAATATTGCTTTTTATCACTTTATTCGACATACTATACTATGCGTTTTATCACATTTTAGACATACTATACTATGGCGTTTTCATCACTTTATCTCGACATACTATACAATGGCGTTTTTAACACTCCGCATACTATACTATTGCTGTTTTATTACTTCATCTCTACATACTATACTATGGCGTTTTATTATGGTTTTCAACATACTATACTATGTATGTATTTATCACTTTATTCGACATACTCATACAGGTTTTTATCATTGTTTTCGCATATTATACTCATGGCTGTTTTATCACTTTATTCGACATACTATACTATGGCTTTTTCATAATTTCATTCGACATACTATACTAGTTTTTATCACCTTTTTCGACATACTATCCTATGCCGTTTTCACTTTATTTGACATACTATACTATGGCTTTTTATCAATTTTATTCGACCTACTATACTATGTACGCTTTTTATCACTGTTTGACATACTATACTATGGCGTTTTCATCAACTTTATTTGACAAACTATACTATGGCTTTTAATCACTGTTTTCGACATACTATACTATGGCTTTTTATCACAGTTTTCACAACTATACTATGGCTGTTATATCACTTTATTCAACATACTATACTATGGCTGTTTTATCACTTTATTCAACATACTATACTATGGCTTTTTTCATCACTGTTTTCGACATTCTATACTATGGCTGTTTTATCACTTTATTCAACGTATATACTATGGCTTTTATATCAATTCATTCGACATACTATAATAATGTTTTTATCACTTTATCTCGACATACTATACTATGGCATTTTCATCAATTCATTTGACATACTATACTATGGCTTTTATCAATTCATTCGACATACTATAATAGGTTTTTATCACTTTATCTCGACATAATACTAGCTTTTATCACTGTTTTAGACATACTATACTATGGCGTTTTCATCACTTTATTCGACATACTATACCATGGCGCTTTTATCACTGTTTTCGACATACCATACCATGGCGTTTTTATCACTTTTTCGCATACTATACCATGGCTTTGTATCACTGTTTTTCACATACCATACTATGGCTTTTCATCACTATCCACATACCATACTATGACATGTTTTTTCACTTTTTCGACATACCATACTCATGGTTGTTTTACACTTTATTCGACATACCATACATTGCGCTTATCACGGTTTTCAACATACCATACTATGATTTTATCACTTTATTCGACATACCATACTATGGCGTTTATCACTGTTTTCGACATACTATACATATACACTAATACTAGACACACATACCATACTACTACACTTTTTCGACATACTATACTATGGCTGTTTTATCACTTATTCACATACTATACTATGGCTTTCTTCATCCACATACCATACATCGTTTCACCTTATTCGACATACCATAATAGCTTTACACCTTTATTCGACATACTATACTATGGCTTTTTAACACTTTATCCACAACTATACCATGAGCTTTTATCAACTGTTTTCGACATACCATACTCATGGCTTTTATCACTTTATTCGACATACCATACTATGTTTTTATCACCGTTTCACAACTATACCTATTGTGGTTGTTTTATCACTTTTAACACTATACTATGGCTTTTTCATCACTTTATTCACATACTATACTATGGCTTTTTATCACGTTTCCCACATACCATACTATGGCTTTTCACTGTTTTCGACATACCATACTATGGCAGTTTTATCACTTTATTCACGACAAAACTATAGCTGCCTTTTTATCACTTTTTTCAACATACCATACCATGGCTTTTTATCACTTATTCGACATACTATACTAAGGTTTATTTATCACTTCTATCTACATATAAAACGCATTTATCACTTTTGACCTTATTACCATACCGTATGCTTTTATCACTTTTTTCTACATACAATACGGCTTTTATCACTGTTTTCGACATACTATACTATTAAGCTACACACATTCTAAACTACTATGGCTTTTTTTCACTGTTTTCAACATACTATACTATGGTTTTATCACTTTATTCGACATACCATACCATATGCCATCACTGTTTTCTACATACCATACTATGGCTGTTTTATCACTTTTATTCAACGTACTATACTATGGCGTTTTATCAACCAATTCTACATACCATACTAACGTTTTTATCACTGTTTTCGACATACCATACTATGGCGCTTTCTATCACCTTTATCGACATACCATATACCATGGCTTTTATCACCGTTTTCACATAACATACCATGCGGCTTTATCACTTTTTCGACATACTATACCATGGTTTTTATCACTGTTTTCCATACTACACTATGGCGTTTTTCACTGTTTTCGACATACTATATTATATGTTTTATCACTTTTATTCGACATACCATACCCTGTATGGCATCACCGTTTTCACATTACCATACTATGGCTTTTTCATCAACTATTCAACATACTATACTATGGTTTTTCATCACTTCATTCAACATACCATACCTGGCGTATGTTATCACTGTTTTAAACATACTCATTCCATGCGTTTTATCACTTTATTCGACATACCATAACTATGGCGTTTTATCACTGTTTTCGACATACTATACTATAGCGTTTTTATCACTTATTCGACATACTCATACCATGGCGCTTTTTATCACTTTTCTCACAATACATACTCATGGTTGTTTTAACACTTTATCTCCATACCATACCTTTACTACACGGTATTCAACATACTATACATGCAGTATTTATCATCGTTTTCGACATACCATAGTATGCCTTTATAACTTTGTTCGACATACTATACTCATGGCTTTTTATCACTGTTTACCACATACCATACTATGGGATTTTTAATCAATGTTTTCACATACCATACTATGGTGTTTTATCACTCTTTTTCGACATACTATACATGGCTTTTTATCACTTTTATTTACCTACTATACTATGTTTCCTCATACAAACTTTTATCACTTTATTCACATACCATACTCTTATACATGTTTAAGTCACATATATACCAGCTTTATCACTTTTTCACATACCATACTATGGGTTTTATCACCACTTTCACATACCATAACTATGGTTTTTATCACCTTATCCGACATACCATACTATGGCTTTTCATCACTTTATCCACATACTATACTCATGGCTTTTTATCAATTCATCCAACATACCATACTCATGGCTTTTCATCACGCTTTCCACATACCATACCATGGCTTTTCATCACCTTTATCCGACATACCATACTATGGCTTTTATCACTTTTTCAACATACCATACTCATGGCTTTTTATCATTTTCAACATACCATACCATGGCTTTTATCTCGACATACCATACTCATGGTTTTTATCACTGTATTCTACATTACCATACTCATGGCTTTTTATCACCTTTTCCACATACCATACCATGGCTTTTATCATCGTTTTCACATACCATACTATGTTTTTACATACCATACCATGCCCTTTATCACGTTTTCTACATACTATACCTTTTGTTATCACTTTTTCACATAACTATACTATGGTCTTTTATCACTGTTTTCACATACTATACCATGGCGTTTTATCATCAGATTCATTACATACCATAGTATGGCTTTTATCACGTTTTCTACATACCATACCATGGTTTTATCACCCTTTTCAACATTACCATGGTTTTATCACTCTTACCACACCATACCATGGCGACACCTTTTTCAACATATTACCATACCATGGCGTTTTATCACTTTTTCACATACTATACTCATGGCTTTTAATCACTTTATTCACATAACTATACCATGGTTTTAATCACTTTTATTCGACATACTATAACTATGGTTTTTATCACTTTTTCAACATACTCATACTATGGCTTTTTATCACTTAATTCAACATACTATACTATGGTTTATTCTATCAATCCATTCATACTATACTAGGCTTTTTATCAGTTTTCAACATACTCATACTCATGGTTTTTTTATCAATTTTTCGACATACCATACCATGGCTTTTTATCACCTTTTTCCGACATACTATACCATAGCTATCACTTTTCTACATACTATACTCATGGCTTTTTATCACTGTTTTCTACATACCATACTCATGGTTTTATCACTGTTTTCACATACTATACCTATGCGTTTTTATACTTTTTCACATACCTATACTATGGCTTTTGACATACCATACTATGAGTCTTGGACATACCATACTATGGTTTTTCTTTATCACTTTTTTCGACATACTATAATTATGCTTTTAACAATTTCTCCACATACCATACCATGGTTTTTATCACTTTTTCAACATACTATACTATGTATTTCTTTCGAATACCATACTATAGCTTTTTATCACTGTATTCGACATACTATACTCATGGCGCTTTTTATCACCGCATTATTACCTATACTCATGGTTTTTCATCACGCTTTTATTCTACATTAACTATACTATGGGTTTTATCACTTTTTTCAACATACCATACTCATGGCTTTTTATCACTTTTTTCGACATACCATACTATGGCGCTTTTCATCACTTTATTTGACATACTATACTATGGCTTACACTTTTCACATACTATACTATGGCTTTTATCACTTTTTTCAACATACTATACTATGGTAACTTACATACATACTAGGCTAAATTCCATACTTACATGCGCTTTACACTTTTTCCATACCATACCAGCTATCACTTCACATACTATACTATGGCTTCACACTTCTCACATACTAACTAGGCTGCCACTTCTTTTCGACATACCATACTATGATTTCTTAACACTTTATTCGACATACTATACCATGAGCTTTATCACTGTTTTCGACATACCATACTATGGCTTTTTACTGTTTTCACATACCATACCATGGTTTTCCCCTTTACGCATGCATACTATACCATGGCTTTTTCATCACCTTTATTCGACATACTCATATTATGGCGTTTTTATCACTTTTTTCAACATACTATACTCATGGGTTTTATCACTTTTTTCTCGACATACCATACCATGGCGCTTTCATCACTTTATTTACATACTATACCATGGCTTTTAATCACTGTTTTCGACATACTATACCATGGCTTTTTATCACCTTTATTCAACATACATACTATGGCTGCTTTTATCACTGTTTTGTACATACCATACCATGGCGCTTTTATCACTTTTATCGACATACTATACCATGGCGTTTTTATCACCGTTTTCACATACCATACTACCATGGCTTTTATCACTGTTTCACATACCATACCATACGCTTTCATCACTTCCTTCCGACATACCATACCATGGCTTTTTCACTTTTACCATACTATACCATGGCTGTCTTAACACTTTATCCGACATACCATACCATGGGCTTTTATCAATGTTTCGACATACCATACTATGGCTTTTTATCACTGTTTTTCACATAAAAATACCATGGCTTTTTATCACTTTTTGACATACCATAACTATACGCTTTTACACTGTTTCACATACTATACGCTTTTATCACGGTTTTCAACATAACATACTATGTGGTTTTATCACTTATTCAACATACCATACTATGCCGCTTTCATCACTGTTTCTCACATACAATACCATATTGTTTTATACTTTATTCGACACTATACTATGCGCTTTCATCAACTGTTTTCGACATACCATACTCATGGCAGTTTTATCACTTTATCCGACATAACTATACCATGCGCTTTATCACTGTTTTCGATAATACCATACCATATGGCGGTTTTATCACTTTATTCAACATACCATCCTATAGCCGCTTTTATCACTGTTCACATACCATAACTATGATGTTTAACCTTTATTCACATACCATACCATGGCGCTTATATAACTGTTTCTACATACCATACCATGGCTGTTTTATTACATTACCATAACCATACCATGGCTTTTATCACTGTTTTCACATACCATACCATGGCTGTTTTATACTTTATTCCGACATACCATACTATGAGTGTTTTATCACTGTTTTCACATACCATACTGTGGTTGTTTTACACTTTTCGACATACCATAGTATGGCTTTTTATCACAGTTTTAGACATACCATACATGGCGTTTTATTACGGTTTTCAACATACTATACTATGGCAGTTTTAACACTTTATCTCGACATACCATACCATGGCTTTCATCACTGTTTTCGACATACCATACTATGGCGCTTTATTACGGTTTTCAACATACCATACCATGGCTGTTATATCACCTTTATTCAACGACCATACTATGGCTTTATATCAATTCATCTCACATACCATACCATGGCTTTTTCCCTTTTTTGACATACCATACAATATTGTTTTAACACTTTATCCGACATACCATAATGTTTTTATCACTTTATCTCAATACTATAATTACGCCTTTATACACTGTTTTAGACATACCATACCATGGCGTTTTTATCACTTTTTCACATACCATACCATGGCTTTAACTGTTTTCTCACATACCATACTCATGGCGCTTCATCACCATCCGACATACCATACCATGGCATTTTTTTCACCTTTTCGACATACCATACTATGGTTGTTTTAACACTTTATCCTACATACCATACTATGGCGCTTTTATCACGGCTTTCAACATACCATAACTAGGCTTTTTTTCAATTTTTTCACATACTATACTATGGCTGCTATCACTGTTTCTCACATACCATACTATGGCGCTACACTTTTTCAATACTATACCATGATTGTTTTATCACTTCATCTCGACATACTATACTATGGCTTTTTTTCACTTTATCTCGACATACTATACATGGCTCTTTATCACTGTTTCGAAATACTATACTCATGGCGTTTTTATCACTTCATCTCTACATACCTATACTCATGGCGTTTTTATTATGGTTTCCAACATACCATACCATGGCTGTTTTATCACTTTATTCGACATAACCATACCATGGCATTATTACACTGTTTTCACATACCATACTATGGCGCTTTTATCAATGTTTTCGACATACCTTTACTATGGCTTTTATCACTGTTTTCTACATACCATACTATGGCTGTTTTATCACTTCATTCCACATACCATACTATGGCTTTTTTCACTTTTTTCGACATACTCATACTATGGCGTTTTTAACACTTTATTTAAACACTACACTATGGCATTTTTTCACGGTTTTCAACATACCATACTATGGCTGTTTCTTTTTCTCACATACATACATGGCTTTTATACGGTTTTCAAAACATACTATACTCATGGCGCTTTCATCACTTTATCTACATACCATCCTATAGCGTTTTATCACTGTTTTCGACATACCATACTATCGCAGTTTTACCACTTTATTCGACATACTATACTATGGCGTTTGTATGACTGTTTTCGACATACTATACCATGGCGATTTATCACCGTTTTCAACATACTATACTGTGGTTGTTTTGTCACTTTTTCGACATACCATAGTATGGCTTTTTTATCACAGTTTTCGACATACCATACTAGTAACGTTTTCAACATACTATACTCAAGAGTTATCACTTTATTCACATACCATACTATCAACTGTTTCTACATACTATACTATGGCTGTTTTATCACTTTATTCAACGTACTATACTATGGCTTTTTATCAATCATTCGACATACTATAATACGCTTTTTTATCACTTTATTCAACATACTATACTATGCCGTTTTATCACTGTTTTAGACATACTATACTATGGGCTTTTCATCACTTTATTCACATACTATACTATGCGCTTGTATCACTGTTTTCGACATACTATACTATATGTTTTATCACTTCATTCTACATACTATACTATAGGGTTTTATTATGGTTTTCAACATACTATACTATTGCTGTTTTATCACTTTATTCGACATGCTATACTATGGCTATTTATCACTGTTTTCGACATACCATACTATGGCTTACCTGTTTTCGACATACCATACTATGGCTGTATTATCACTTTATTCAACATACTATACTATGGTTTTTATCACTGTTTTCGACATATTATATTATGGCTGTTTTATCACTTTATTCACATACATACTATGGCTTTTTCATCATTTCAATCGACATACTATACTAAGGTTTTTATAACCTTATTCGACATACTATACTATGCCGCTTTATCACTTTATTTGACATACTATACTATGGCTTTTTATCACTTTATTCGACCTACTATACTATGGCTGCCTTTATCACTGTTTTGGACATACTATACTATGGCGTTTTCATCAACTTTATTTGACATACCATACTATGGCTTTTAATCACTGTTTTCTCGACATACTATACTATACGGCTATCACAGTTTTCGACATACCATACCATGGCTGTTTTATCACTTTATTCAACATACCATACTATGGCGTGTTTTATCACTGTTTTAGACATACCATACCATGTTTTCATAACTTTATTCGACATATTATTCCATGGCGTTTATCACTGTTTTCGACATATTATACCATGGCTTTTTTTCACTTTTTCGACATACCATAATATTGCTTTTTATCACTTTATTCGACAATATACCATACGCTTTATCACTGTTTTCGCCATACCATACCATGGCTGTTTATCACTTTATCCGACATACTATCCTATAGCGCTTTCATCACTGTTTTCGACATACCATACTATGGCTGTTTTAACAACTTATCCGACATACCATACCATGGCTTTATTATGGTATTCAACATACTGTACTATGGCTGTTTTATCACATTATTCGACATACCATACCATGGCTTTGTATCAATTTTTTCGACATACCATACTGTGGTTTTTTTGTCACTTTTCTGACATACCATAGTATGGCTTTTTATCACAGTTTTCTACATACCATAACTATGGCGTTTTATTGGGTTTTCAACATACCATACTATGGCAGTTTTATCACTTTATTCAATACCATACCATGGCGTTTCATCACTGTTTTCGACATACTATACTATGGCTGTTTTATCACTTTCTTCAACGTACTATACTATGGCTTTTTATCAATTCATCTCGACATACTATAATAAGGTTTTTATCACTTTATCTCGACATACTATACTATGCCGTTTTTATCACTGTTTTAGACATACTATACCATGGCTTTCATCACTTTATCTGACATACCATAACTACGCTTGTATCACTGTTGTCCATACATACCATACTCATGGCTGTTTTATCACTCATTCTACATACTATACCATGGCGTTTTTATTATGGTTTTCAACATACTATACTATGGTGTTTTATCACTTTATTCGACATACTATACCATGGGCATTTATCACTGTTTTCACATACATACCATGGCGTTTTATCAACTGTTTTCACATACCATACCATGGCTGTATTTTCACTTTATTCAACATACCATACTATGGCGTTTTTATCACTGTTTTCGACGCTATTATATTAGGCTGTTTTATCACTTTATTCGACATACTATACTATGGCTTTTCATCATTTCATCTCGACATACCATACTAGGTTTTTATAACCTTATTCGCATTACACTATACTATGCCGTTTTTATCACTTTATTTGACATACTATACTATGGCTTTTTATCACTTTATTCGACCTACTATACTCATGGCGTCTTTATCACTGTTTTGGACATACCATACTATGGCGCTTTTCATCAACTTTATTTGACATACCATACTATGGCTTTTTAATCACTGTTTTCGACATACCATACTATGCGCTTTTTATCACAGTTTTCGACATACCATACCATGGCTGTTTTATCACTTTATTCAACATACCATACTATGGCTTTTATCACCGTTATAGACATACTATACATGGCGTTTTCATAACTTTATTCGACATATTATTCCATGCGTGCTTATCACTGTTTTCGACATACCATACTACCTAAGGCTTTTCACTTTTTGACATACTATAATATTGCTTTTTATCACCTTAATCGACATACCATACTATGTGCTTTTATCACTGTTTTCGACATACCATACTCATGGCTGTTTTATCACTTTATCTCGACATACCATCCTATAGCGTTTTCATCACTGTTTTCGACATAACTATACTATGGCTGTTTTAACAATTTATTCGACATACTATACTATGGCGCTTTTATTATGGTATTCAACATACTGTACTATGGTTGTTTTATCACATTATCTCGACATACTATACTATGGCGCTTTGTATCAACTGTTTTCGACATACCATACCATGATGCATTTATCACCGTTTCTCGACATACCATACCGTGGTTGTTTTGTCACTTTTCTCACATACCATAGTATGGCTTTTTATCACAGTTTTCACATACCATACCATGGCGCTTTTTATTAACGGTTTTCAACATACCATACTCATGGCAGTTTTATCACTTTATTCGACATACCATACTATGGCGCTTTCATCACTGTTTTCCGACATACCATACTATGGCTGTTTTATCACTTTATTCAACGTACTATACCATGGCTTTTTATCAACTCATCTCACATACTATAATAAGGTTCCTACACATACATACTACGCCGCTTTATCACGTTTTAGACATACTATAAGCGGTTTATCACCTTTATCCGACATACCATACTATGCGTTTGTATCACTGTTTTCACATACCATACTCATTGTCTACACTTCATCTCTACATACCATACTATGGCTTTATTATGGTTTTCAACATACACCATACCTGGCTGTTTTATCACTTTATCTCTACATACCATACTATGGCATATTTCCATACCATACTATGGCTTTACTAACAATACCGCGAACCTTTCTACAAGGTACACGTTTCTCACAGAAATACCATGGTTTTTTATCACTGTTTTCGACATACCATACTATGGGTTTTTCATCATTTCATCTGACATACTATACCTAGTTTTTATCAACCTTATTCACATACTATACTAGCCGTTTTTATCAACTTTATTTGACATACCATACTATGCTTTATCATCACTTTATCTCGACCTACTATACTATGGCATTTTTATCAATTCATTCAACATACTATAAAAGTTTTTATCACTTTATCACATACCATACCATGCCGCTTTATCACTGTTTTAGACATACATACCATGGCGTTTCATCACCTTTATCCGATATACCATACTCATGGCGCTTTATCACATACCATACCATGACGCTTTGTATCACTGTTTTCTATACTATACTCATGGGTCTTTCATCACCTATCTCGACATACCATACTATGCGCTTTTCACTTTTTCCGACATACCATACTATGGCTTTCATCACTTCATTCGACATATTATACCATGTACGTTTTTCACTTTTCGACATACCATACCATGGCTGTTTTAACACTTTATCTCGACATATAATACTATGTGCGCTTTCATCAACTTCATCCGACATTCTATACCTATGGCTTTTTTCACTTTTCTCGACATACCATACTATGAAGCGTTTTTATTACCGGGTTTTCAACATACTATACTATGGCTGTTTTATCACTTTATCTGACATACTCATATCCTATAGCGTTTTAACATCTTTATCGACATACCATACCTATGAGCTTTTATGGTATTCAACATACTATACTATGGCTGTTTTATCACTTTATTCACATACTATACTATGGCGTTTGTATCAACTGTTTTCGACATACCATACTATAGCGTTTTAACACTTTATTCGACATACTATACTATGGCGTTTTTATTACGGTTTTCAACATACTATACTATGGCTGTTTTATCACTTTATTCAACGATACTATACTATGGCTTTTTATCAATTCATTGACATTAACATAATACGTTTTTTTATCACTTTATCACATACCATACTATGCCGTTTGTAACAACTGTTTCGACATACTATACTATGGCTGTTTTCACCACTTCATATCGACATACTATACGGTTGTTTTGTCACTTTTTAGAAATACTATACTATGGCGTTTATCACTGTTTTCGACATACCTATACTATGCCTGTTTTATAACTTTATTCAACATACTATACTATGCCGTTTATCACTTTATTTGACATAACTCTACTATGGCTTCTTTGTCACTTTATTCCGTACTATACTCATGGCGCTTTTATCACCGTTTTGGACATACTATACTATGGAGTTTTCATCACTTTATTTGACATACTATACTATGGCTTTTTATCACCTTTTAGACATACTATACTATGGCTTTTTCATCAATTCATCTCGACATACTATACTACTGCTTTTTATCACTGTTTTCGACATACTATACTATGGCGTTTTTATCACTTTATTCGACATACTATACTATGGCGTTTTCATCACTGTTTTCGACATACTATACTATGGCTGTTTTATCACTTTATTCGACGTACTATACTATGGTTTTTATCACTTTTTTCAACATACTATACTATGGCTTTTTTATCAATTCATTCGACATACTATAATAAGGTTTTTTTATCACTTTATTCGACATACTATACTATGCCGTTTTTATCACTGTTTTAGACATACTATTCTATTGCGATTTCATCACTTTAATCGACAAACTATACTATGGCGTTTTTATCGCTGTTTTCGACATAAAATACCATGGCTTTTTTATCACTGTTTTCGACATACTATACTATTGCGTTTTTATCACATTATTCGACATACTATACTATGGCGTTTTCATCACTGTTTTCGACATACTATACTATGGCTGTTTTATCAATTCAATCGACATACTATAATAAGGTTTTTTAATCACTTTATTCGACATACTATAATACTGCCGTTTTATCACTGTTTTAGACATACCTATACTACGGCGTTTTCATCACTTTATTCGACATACTATACTATGGCGTTATCACTGTTTTCGACATAAAATACCGCGCTATCACTTTATGACACCATAATCTCGCACCATACCATGGCTTTTTTTCCAATTGTTTCCGCATACTATATATTATGGGTTTTACCACTTTATTCCACATACCAATATGTAAACGTTTTCATCACTTTTTCGATACATACTATGGGTTTTTCATCAATTCATTCAACATACTATTCTATGGCTTTTTATATCCCTTTTTTCAACATACTATATTATGGCTTTTTATCAATTCATTCGACATACTATACTATGTGCATTTATCACTGCTTCGACATACTATACCATGGCGTTTCATCACTGTTTTCGACATACTATACTATGGCTTTTTCACTGTTTTCGACATACTGTACTATGGCTGTTTTATCACTTTATTCAACTGTGACGATACTATGGCTTTTTATCAATCCATCTGACATACATAATAAGGTTTTTATCACTTTATTCGACATACCATACAATGCCGTTTTATCACTGTTTTAGACATACTATAACTATGTGCTTATCACTCTATCATTATACTATAACTATGGGCTTGTATACACTGTTTTCGACATACTATACTATGGCGTTTTATCACGTTTTCGCTACATACTATACTATGGCCGTTTTATCACTGTTTTCGACATATAATACTATGGCTGTTTTATCACTTCATCTCACATACCATACTATGGATTTTTATTATGGTTTTCAACATACCATACTATGGCTGTTTTATCACTTTATTCAACATACTATACTATGCGTATTTATCACTGTTTTGACATACTATACTATGGTTTTTATCACTGTTTTCGACATACTATACTATGGCTGTTTTATCACTTTATTCAACATACTATACTATGGCTTTTATCACTGTTTTCGCATATTATACTATGGTTGTTTTATCACTTTATTCACACATATACCATGTTTTTTCATCATTTCATTCGACATACTATACATAAGTTTTTATCACCTTATTCAATATACTATACCACGCCGTTTTATCACCTTTATTTGACATACTATACTATGGCTTTTATCAACTTTATCTCGTCGTACTATACTCATGGCGCGTTTTATCACTGTTTTGGACATACTATACTATGTGCGTTTTCATCATTTATTTGACATACTATACTATGGCTTTTTATCACTGTTTTCGATATACTATACTGTGGTTTTTTGTCACTTTTTGACATACTATACTATGGCTTTTTCATCCATTCCACATACCTATACTATTGCTTTTTATCACTGTTTTTCGCATACCATACTATGGCTTTTTTCACTGTTTTCGACATACTATACTATGGAGTTTATCACTTTTATTATCGCAACTATACTATGGTTTTTTATCACTTTTTCAACATACTATACTATGGCTTTTTATCAATTCATCTCGACATACTATAATAAGGTTTATTTATCACTTTATTCGACATACTATACTATGCCGTTTTTATCACTGTTTTAGACATACTATACTATGCCGTTTTCATCACTTTATTCGACATACTATACTATGGCGTTTTTATCACTGTTTTCGACATAAAATACCATGGCTTTTTTATCACTGTTTTCGACATACTATACTATTGGGTTTTTATCACATTATTCAAAAACTATACTATGGCGTTTTTTTCACTGTTTTCGACATACTATACTATGGCTGTTTTATCACTTTATTCGACATACTATACTATGGCGTTTTCATCACTGTTTTCGACATACTATACTATGGCTCTTTTATCACTTTATTCAACGTACTATACTATGGGATTTTCATCAATTCAATTGACATACTATACTATGCCGTTTTTATCACTGTTTTAGACATACTATACTATGCGTTTCATCACTTTATTCGACATACTATACCATGAGGCTTTTTACACTTTCTCGCGCATAAAATACCTACAATCGCTATCACTGTTTTCGACATACTATACTATGGCTTTTTATCAATTTTTTCATTATTATACTATTCTTTTGCTTCCTTCCTATTTTATTTGCTATTTCGATTTATACTATTTATCCACTATTCCATAACTATTTCCTTCTACTACTATGGCTTTTTCATCAATTCATTCAACATACTATACTATGGCTTTTTCATCAATTCATTCAACATACTATACTATGCCGTTGTTATAACTGTTTTAGACATACTATTCTATGGCGTTTTTATCACTTTATTCGACATACTATACTATGGTGTTTTATCACTGTTTTAGACATACTATACTATAGCTTTTTTATCACTTTATTCGACATACTATACTATGGCGTTTTTTTTCACTTTTTTCGACATACTATACTATGGCTGTTTTAACACTTTATTCGACATACTATACTATGACGTTTTTATCACGGTTTTCAACATACTATACTATGGCGTTTATTTTCACGTTTTTCGACATACTATAGAATGGCGTTTTTATAACTTTGGTCGACATACTATACTATGGCTTTTTTATCACTGTTTTCGACATACTATACTATGGATTTTTTAATCAATGTTTTCGACATACTATACTATGGCTTTTTCATCACTTTATTCGACATACTATACTATGGCTTTTTTATCACTTTTTTTGAGCTATACTATGGCTTTTTTGTCATTCATTCAAACTATGTTTTTATACATTCACATACTATCGCTTTATCACGTTCAACTACTATGGCTTCGTTTTCGACATACTATACTATGGCGTTTTTATCACTGTTTTCGACATATACTATGGCTGTTTTACACTTCATTCGACATACTATACTATGGCTTTTTCATCACTTTATTCGACATATTATACTATGGCTTTTTAATCAATTCATTCAACATACTATACTATGGCTTTTTCATCACTGTTTTCGACATACTATACTATGGCTTTTTCATCACTTTATTCGACATACTATACTATGGCTTTTTTATCACTTTTTTCAACATACTATACTATGGGTTTTTTATCACTTTTTTCAACATACTATACTATGGCTTTATTCGAGATACTATACTATGGTTTTTTTATCACTGTATTCGACATACTATACTATGGCTTTTTTTTCACTTTTTTCGACATACTATACTATGGCTTTTTCATCACATTATTCTACATACTATACTATGGCTTTTTTCGACATACTTTTTTTACGTTTTTATCATTGTTTTCTACATTCTATACTTTTGATGTTTTATCAGTTTTTTCGACATACTATACTATGGTGTTTTTATCACTGTATTCGACATACTATAGTATGGCTTTTTTATCACTGTTTTCGACATACTATACTATGGTTTTTTTATCACCTTTTTCGACATACTATGGTGTTTTTATCACTGTATTCTACACACTATACTATGGCGTTTTTATCACTTTTTTCGGCATACTATACTATGGCTGTTTTATCAATTTTTTCGGCATACTATACTATGGCTTTTTAATCACTTTATTCGACATACTATACTATTTTTATTACTATATTCGACATACTATACTATGGCTTTTAATCACTTTATTCACATAACTATATGATTTACATATATACGCTTTTACACTATTGCCAAATTTACTCGACATATTATACTAGGTTTTACTTTCAACATACCATACCATGGTTTTTACACAAATATTTCTACTTTTATCACTTTTTCGACATACTATACTATGGCTTTTTTATCACCTTTATTCGACATGCTATACATTTATCAATTTTTTCTACATCCTATACTATGGCTTTTATCACGCTCGACTTACAATACTATGGCTTTTTTATCACTGTTTTCGACATACAATACTATGGTGTTTTTATCACTGTTTTCGACATACTATACTATGGCGTTTTTATCACTGTTTTCGACATACTATACTATGGTTTTTTTGGACATACTATACTATGGCTTTTTCATCACTTTATTCGACATACTATACTATGGCGTTTTAACAAAATTCATTCAACATACTATACTATGGGTTTTTTATCACTTTTTTTAACATACTATACTATGGCTTTCTTCGACATACTATACTATAGCTTTTTTATCACTGTATTCGACATACTATACTATGGCGTTTTTATCACTGTTTTCGACATACTATACTATGGCTTTTTCATCACTTTATTCTACATACTATATTATGGGTTTTTTATCACTTTTTTCAACACACTATACTATGGGTTTTTTATCACTTTTTTCGACATACTATACTATGGTGTTTTCATCACTGTTTTCTACATTCTATTCTTTTGCTGTTTTATCAGTTTTTTCGACATACTATACTATGGTCTTTTCTTCACTGTTTTCGAAATACTATACTATGGCTTTTTATTACTGTTTTCGACATACTATACTATGGCGTTTGTATCACTGTATTCGACATACTATACTATGGCTTTTTTATCACTGTTTTCGACATACTATACTATGGTTTTTTCATCACCTTTTTCGACATACTATGGCGTTTTTATCACTGTATTCCACATACTATACTATGGCGTTTTTATCACTGTTTTCGACATACTATACTATGGGTTTTTCATCACTTTATTCGACATAGTATACTATGGGTTTTTTATCACTTTTTTCGACGTGCTATACTATTGCTTTGTTATCACTTTTTTCGACATACTATACTATGGCTTTTTTATCACTGTACTCGACATACTATACTATGGCGTTTTTATCACTGTTTTCGTCATACTATCCTTTGGCGTTTTTATCACTTTTTTTGACATACTATACTATGGCTTTTTTATAACTTTTGTCTACATACTATACTATGGCTTTTTTATCAATTCATTCGACATACTATACTATGGCTTTTTTATCAATTCATTCGACATACTATACTAAGGCTTTTTTATCACTTTTTTCGACATACTATACTATGGTGTTTTTATCATTGTTTTCAACATACTATACTATGGTTTTTTTTATCACTTTTTTCGACATACTATACTATGGCTTTTTATTACTTTTTTTTTTACATACTATACTATGGCTTTTTTCAACATACTATATTATGGCTTTTTCATCACTTTTTTCGACATACTATACTATGCCGTTTTTATCACTTTTTTCTACATCCATACTATGGCTCTTTTATCACTTTTTTCTACATACTATACTATGGCTTTTTTCGACATACTATATTATGGCTTTTTCATCACTTTTTTCGACATACTTGCTATGTCTTTTTTCGACATACTATACTAAGGTTTTTTATCACTGTTTTCGACATACTATACTATGGGTGTTTTATCACTTTTTTCAACATTGGGCTGTTTTATCACTGTTTTCAACATACTATGCTATGGCTGTTTTATCAGTTTTTTCGACATACTATAATATGGCTTTTTTCGATATACTATACTATGGCTTTTCATCACTTTTCTCGACATACTGTACTATGGCTTTTTTCGACATACTATACTATGACTTTTTTATCACTTCATCTGACATACTATATTTATATTTATCAGTTTTTTCGACATACTATACTATGGCTTTTTTGACTATGGCTTTTTTTCAGCACTTTCAAAATGCTATGCTATGGCTTTTTTCGACATGCTATACCTTGACGTTTTTATGATTTTTCTCGATATAGTATGCTATTGCTTTTTTTCACTTTTTCGACATACTATTCTATGTCTTTTTTCAACATATTATAACATGTCTTATTTCGTCATACTATGGCTTTTTTTAATCACTTTTTTGACATACTATACTATGGCTTTTTTTAACATACTATAATATGTCTTCTTTCACTTTTTTGACATACTTATACTATGTCTTTTTATCACTTTTTCGACATTCTATAGTGATTTTCTAGATCAGGGCCCACTGCAGATGTAGACCTCTAAAGATATTTTTCTGGCAGAGTAACTTACCTTGGATGACATTTTCTTGATACCTTGTACAGAAACATGTAACGTGCAAACTCGTTTTGTCCAGGTGTCTTTCATGATATGCTGGGATTGGCTGAAGTCCGTTGTAACCTTTAAAAGATGAGCCATAGGTCTTTTCTGCTTTTTGTTAAGGCACATTTTGTGATACCGAAAAAATATTTAACTCAACCTAAATGAGTAATCTGTCTATGCACGGCTAAAAACCAGACTATTTTAGGTGGCTTCCTTGCATGAAGTGAAAATTACAACAACAACTCTTGGCATGTTAAAAGATTAGCAAGTCCGAGCTAGTTGTATGGAGATCGCACAACATATGATATTCCTTCATGTTCTGTTTTATGGGACCACCAGTTATGTCTCATGGATTCATGTTTGAAAAAGATATTGGGCATTAGACATCTTGTTCCCATAACAAAATGTTTAACTTTAATGGAGATTAATTTAACTCCCCTGTGGACACTTTGTCACTTTCCTTGTGAGAGAACACAGTCATTAAAAGTAAAACTAGAAAAAGCCTTAGATTAACTTGAACAATAAGACGATCTAAATTTGCAGGGCACATTTCTTTTTATGTATTTAATTTATTCTTAAAATATTTCATGATAGAAAATGTATGTAACTGACTCTAATACTGCAATGCTTCCTCTGCTTTCTTTCTCTCCTTGTTGTATTCGTCTCTGTCAGAGAGAGGCCAGATTTGTGCGAGAACAAACACAAGCACAAAAATAAATTAAGAGATCAAAACCCATAGAGAGGAAATGAGTCAGTATTCCACACCGTGTACAATACAATATCATAGCAAATTAGCAGATTTCAATGGCTTCCACTGACTACCATAGATTTACAATGTTCAGTTGGCTGCAGATCAGTCCTCAATAAATTGTGTCACTTTCCTTTTTTTCATTAATGGTTCTAATAGACAGTGACTTGTAGATGACCATGAAAAGAAAGCAGCTACTGAGGTGTGAACAGAAAACCTGGGACTACGAGCCAGCAGTAATGAGAACAACAGCATTTGTTCACATCCTACTAAACTGCCATTGTGACCACATTTTAAGTCCAATAAGCTTCTCTACAAAGGTACAACATATAAAACTGTTAAATATATAACTTTTTAGGGCCTTTCAAAATACATTTAATGACATTTCTTTACTCCTTTTCAGACTCAATAGCATTCATACTCTGTAGATATTCATCATCTCTTTGATATGATTTGCGCTCCTGGTCCGTGACCAACTTGACAATGCCTCTGCAAGCTTTCCCAACAGTAGCTACTGAAAAATGCAAATCAGATTTTTTTTTTCATACACAGTTATACATATGTAGTACCTATATCTCCAGTTCCAAAATACAGTGATGGGCTTAGTCTGAGAAAAAAATGTCTGGAAAGTTTTAAAAGTACTACGGTACATGTGCCACCGGACGGCAGGTTCGGTTTGCGTCGGTCCACGGGTGCACCATGTCTCTGTGGGGGCAGTCGTTGGTCGGTGGCGACACAAACGGCAAGTTCACAGTCTCTGTGTGTCTTTACCACATGGTCCACTCCGTCATTATGATCGTATTTGTTGTTTTGCTCTTTGGTCTATAAAAATATGGGAGGTTTACTCCAGCAGAAGGCCTATTCACAGCAGAGAGCGCTCAGTTAATTTTTTTAACAGCCTCATAAAGTGGTCCGCGAAGCAACAGCGTCCGGTCTGTAATGATCCCGTCTTTGCTCTGGAATTCCTGCTCTAGAGGCTAGGAGAGAGGTGTTGGAAAATCCTGTATTCAAAGCAGTTAGCCGTTTCAAACACAGTACTTCCGATGCGGCAAAAACCATTCATGGGATTTTTTAAAGAGTCCGATCCTCTGTGGCACGAGCAGGATAGTGAAGAGGAGGTGATCGCAACATTTTGACCCAACGACAGATAGCAGGAGGGAGCAGTCACAAATCCGGAGGGGCCAGTCACAGGAAATGGAAAGTGTTTTACAGCGAGTAGTTGTCCAGTGTCCAGGAGAAAGCTTGCTCCCTCAAACAGTCGCTCCCTGGTTTTCCGGTCTCTGGCTGTGTTATGAGACCTGTGAATCAACAAAAACACAGCAAACACGAGATGATTGTTTTAGCACAAAGTCATTGTCACAGTCTTCTTAGCTCGTAAAAGAAGTTAAATCATTTCTGAAGGTGTACATGAAAATGTAAGATGACATTTTCTTTCTCCTGCCTATAAATTGAGCAATTTATATGATAATATGATCACGTTCATGTTCTGTAATCTTACATGCAGCAGCTCAGTAGATCTTTTGTTTGGTCATTCGACATTTAGAATATTATACAATAATTGCACCTGCTCGCTCTCATAAGTATTCTTTCCTTGAGTATTTTCTCAACATTTTGGGAAATTTTCTTGCTGAGTGTTGGATGAAAGAATTGATACCACTCTCATGTCTGTCTGTTAACTATGAAGCCAGATGACAGTTAGCCTTGACTTAGAAATGGTGAAGCAGCTAGCCTGGCTCTGTCCTAAGGTAATAAAATCTAAGGTCTCTGTAGAAAAAACTAAGTGCTGCCTTTAACTGTTTCTAGGGCTGGCAAAATTGGGCAAAAATGACAGTTGAATATTCCTTCTAAAAAACGTATAGGTTTGAATATCTATTTTTGCACATTATGTCCACAAGAGGGCAAACAGATACGACAGACATACCAAGTTGTATAGGTATGTTTATTTCAGCATAAACGTGTATTTTAAAAGGAACTACACACCTACACCAACAAAAAACAATATTGTCCTAAACCGTAAAACTTAATTTAGAGACGGTAGACCTCTCTCTAGAGCGTGCAAGAGGCAGGACATGACATGAATCACAGGGCGGGGTTCCTAATTTGGTGATAAGCAACAAAGTCATTTTGGCGTCAGCCCTGACTGAAAGAAGTTCCCGAAACTTGTCGCCTCTCCAGTTAGACATTTTGTAAGGAGCAGCGGCCCAGGTGAGAATGCACGAGTCAGACAGGTGCGGTAGTTCCATGTTGCTGTTTTTTACAATTTGAATATGAATATTTGTTGAATTCTTTTGCTGGCTATAGCTTCATATTTAACAGACTGATAATAATATCAATCTTCTATTCTTTCTCTCGGCAAGAGAGCAAATTTCAAAGCAAAATGTTGAACAATTCTTTTAAAAGAAAGAAAAACTACTATTAATGGGAGAATCATTGCATATACTGTGTGTTGCTATAAGCCTTGTGTATACCCATTCCTCCTTACCAAATGGAGGTGTTAATTACAGCACTCGTAATACAGAATCGTTAAAAAACAAACAAAAAAACTCAACAGCTTACTCTCTGTCAAATCGAATGTTGTGTCTCGCATTGCACAGGCTGAGAAACAATAAATCTACCAACAGAAAGACACATTTGGAAGCCTCCTCGCCATCTGGCCCCCGCCAGTCACACAGCCAACTTGATAGAGGCGCCGATGCCTTCCAAGACTGCTGAAGTTTAATTCATAATAATGAACTCTTCATGATTTCACAAATTGGCATGAAAGGGGCAGGTGCTGGATGGAGTACTAGCATGTATCACAGATGACAATGTCTGATGCTTTGGGAATAATAAACATCTCAATGTGCTCGGGGCTTAATAGAGAATGTCATGGTTTTGTTGGAACTGGGGCATGAAATGACCCAGAGGTATAACAGCTTAAAGCAGGGGCATGACTGTGCTAAGTGCTCGACTGTGACCGCAGCCCAAACAGGTGTTTAATCCCAGTGTAAACACACTTCCTTATCTTGATGCCTACTAGTGGGCACATTGAGATTACAGCAGCACCGAATGGTCAAGGCATCACTGCTCAGTAACGTTGTAGAAATTAGGGCTGCACGATGAAAGGAAAATGTGCAATATTAATTGCGATAAATAAACAGATATTAAAGTGTACTGAGGTTTGCCTTTCTGCTGCTCAGTATTCTGCTAAAATACAACAAATGGCTTGTCAAATTTAAAACAATTGAAAGGAAATCATTTCCAACATTTTATTGAACATATTGAACATTGATTTGAATCGAAAAGGCACCACTAAAAAAACAATAAAGTGCAGTTTTCTATTGATATTTTCTTTCAACTAACACAAAAACTGGGAGTGTATTCCGCAATATGTCGAAGCCTTTCACGGTATGTATATTGTGCCAGGTGATATCGCAATGGCGACAAAAAAACGATATATTGTGTGCCGCCCTAGAAGAAATGTTGAGAGGAATGGAATGCAAATTAATTTAAATAGAAGCCTAGGCATAGAGACAGTCTTGTTTTATGTAAGTCAGTGTCTACCATGGTCATTTTGTTATATTCTCTCTATGTTCCTTTCCCTTTTTCTCACACCCACACTGTGGCAAATGGTTCCCCATAAATCTCACACACAAATCTCATCTCAGGGAAATGCAAGCCTTCTATTAAAAAGAGGAACGAATGTCAGATGAATATGAGATGAATTTGCCCTATGAATAAAATTCACAGTCCCTAGGTGATTATTTCCTCGGGTTTATCAGGAAACGGCCACATTACTCTATTTTATATCTTATAACAGCGAGAGAATATTTTTACATTCTTGCGACATAGGAATGCAGAGTTGAGCGAAATGTGACGCAGCGACCGTCCGGCTGTTGAACACATAGACAAACTGTGAGTACAGTGGGGTCTGGCTATCCAAACAAGACCGGAAGAGAATTCGACTTTGAGAGTAAGACTGATAACTGCTGCAGGTGTCATAGTAACAGAAGGGGACAGAATCCATCTGTGTCAATGTCCAATTTGTGCAATCTTCTCTTGTTTTGGAGCTGGTAGGCAATCCACTCAATACATATTAATACGTACCCAGCAGCATTCTATCGAGGACAAGGAAAGCATTAAACGTTAGATTTCAGGGGCGGTACTTAGAGCTTCCTGTCTCCGGGAACAGCTGAAATGCTCCGATGTATACATGAGCATGCATTTGTGCTGGCTTTATATGCATTTTGCAAGTGCATGCAGCCACATCTGTTGGGAGCTAAAGGAAATTATACACAATACATATGGAGTCGCTCTCCGCCTGGGAGTTAAAGGGAATGCAACGGAACACATGGCCCCGGCTTGACATTTCCTCTCTGCGTGAACTCTCCCTGACTCCCTTCAAAATGTCACAGCGCTGTGACCCACAGTGAACGTGTGAATGGGCATGCATGAGGGAAAAACTATCTGCGTTGCCTTTCCACACTCTTTTGGGATGTAAATAATGCTGAATCTCAGGACTATGTTGATGTATGATTGAATTGGATGATTTTGTACAATCGCCAGAAGCCATGCTACACCCTGAAGAAGGCGAGGCGGTGCCGAAACATCAGCTAATGGAAACGTCTTTTCTGCTCATCAACTACTTGTTTCTAATACCTGATCCTGCCCTCGCTGTTTTATGTTAAGCCCCGCGCAGCCGAGCACGCTTCCGTTTGGATCGGAGCACGGAAGCTGCACAATAGCCCGCTCGATGAATATTCATAAGTGAACTTGTAGGTTAGAAATGATCCACAGGTTAATAAGGGATGGGAAATCGCTAATTACATGCTGTGAAGTCGTATAATGCCTGAAGCAGACGCTGAGATCAAAATACACGAACATGTATGCACGGGCCTCCAGACACGAGGCCCCATTCCACATTAAGAGAGAGTTCAAAGCTATCTGGGGTGTTATGTCATTATCAACCATTTCATACTGCATTTCTTTTGAACATCAAAGCAAACACAGTTCACTATCTGCATTCTACAATATGATCAGAACTTGAATGCTCAAGAGGGAACATTAGAACAGATTTCACATCGCGTTTTTACCCGAAAGGAAGAAGTCACTGAAAATGACAGAAAATGTCACGGATTCGTTTTAGATACAAACAACTTGATATGGTCACCCATGTCCTTTAATACACTGTAATTTATAGATTATATCTGTTCATGCACTCTAAGCTACTGTATTGCATGCCACTGCACGACATCAATGATTGCAGGCAATATGGTATTGTTTTCCTTTGTACAGCACATTATGGGATCAAATGTTTAAATTAAATCTTAGATTGCCTTTTCCGTTAGTAAATAGACAATAATCCTTTATTCGGTGCACTGTGAGAGGATCTGAGTTCACAGCATGCAGTCCACCCCGTGTCTATTTATAGTTTAAATCTACTAAAGACTTACTGTCTGGCCTGAAAAGCAGCCGGATCAGATTTGTTTCTCGAAAGCGAATCATAACATTGGGCCATAAATGCTGACAATATTGACCGAGAGAAGAGCCTGGTTTTTAGAAACTCTATGAGACTGGGCATTTTTATGACTTTGGCCACATCCCTTTTATCGCACTGTACACAAAATTTACTACATGCTTACTCTCTGTTTCCCAATGACATGCATTAATATCTGTCTGGCGCCTTGTTTTATTTCAGTGCACAGACGCCATATGACACAATACTTTAAAGACAACGTACAAGGCATGCCAATAAAGCAGAGCAAAAACGAGCTGGAAATAAACTGATGGGTTTTACTGGTATTGCAGCACACATGGATTTTCTGTGGTTAAACGCACACCAGGGACCTGGCGAGCTTATGGAAAAATGAGTAAGCCAAATGAAGGCATCAAACAAGCAGACGGTTGTTTAAATTGTATCGGGATTTATGTGTGTGCTGTGCTTGCGTTTGTGTCTGCACTTCCTGTTGTTTGCATGTTATGCTAAAGCCGGAGGATAATGCGATGATGTTCATCAGATTCAGAAACTCATTTTACCCAGTTTCATCAACCCTGCGGCATAATAAAAATGTATTCTGGACAAACTGCATATAGCAGTGAAGGTGAATAAAATGACTATCACTTACTATTTTTTAAATCACAAAACTGAATTTTAAAATAGACAATTGGCTATGAATAACGCTTTCCAGGTGCAAAACTAGCTTCATTATAAGAACTTGAGTCATAATGGGGATGTGGCTTTCTGTTGTACCTTGCTGCCTCCATGAGGCCCTCGGTGCTCTGTAACTGCTTGTGTTGCTTCCTGCCTTTGCGGGACCAGGGTTTGGGTGGAGTTGTTGTGATGATGGTGGTGGTAGTGGTGGTAGGGTGGTGTTGGCAGATGGTTTTTGGCTGTCTGTCAAGGGGTCATCAATGCTCTCCATAGTGCAAGAGTGTCGAAGGGGACTCTTGTCACGTCATAGAGCCTGGGGGGAGAGAGGGAGAGGGGAAGGCGGCATGGTTATCAAGCTCACAACGAGGATGCAGTGTTTTATTTTTTACTAGATTTAGACACAGTCACAGCACTACCATCACCATTATCAATTTGCCTCACTAAAGTATCTTGAAAACGTGCCTGCTTGGCTTTCTACAAACCCGATGAGCTGTGCTGTGCTTGTGTGTCGCAAGGAAACAGTTCTGTACACATTAACTCTAGAAGTGTGGGAGCAAAACAGGGTCTGATTCTGTGTAACAGTAGCCCATATGGAAGCAAATTACAGAGAGGCCTTGCGTTTTCCCAGTGATTTGTTTTAAAATGGCCATTGACTTGTTAAAGTCAAATAAAAGTGAAATAAAATGGCAATACAATAAATCATTAATTCATTAAAAAATCATTATTTAAAAAAGAAATGTAATTTTCTAATACACTTATTGTTAAGCATAATAAACCTCTGTTTTATAGCCGTGCCAACAGCGTCCTCCACTTTGGACCTCACTAAAATATTTTATGACATTTGGTACAGACATTAATGGTTCCCTGATGAGAAATCCTAATCACTGTGATCCCCTGACTCTTCCTTTAGCGCCATACTTGGAAAAAAACAAACATTTGTCTCATACTATGACCAAATACATGCAAAAGGACATTCCCATCAGTCTCAGCTGTACTTTGTGTTCAGTTCATAATTGGCAAATGCTAACATGCTAAACTAAAATACTTAACCTTCTAATGTCACATTTAGCTCAAAGTACAGCAGTGCACCACAAGTACAGCCTCACAATTCTGCTAGCATGGCTGTAGACTCTTGTTATGTGCTTAATTAGCATCACTGTCCAATAGAAACCAAGTATCAACATTTTGGGGTGTGGGGGGGGGTGGTTAATACATAATTTAAAAACTAAAAAATGCATTGTCACAAAGCTTAAAACTGCTGTTTTTCTTAGCTCCAGAGAAGTTGACGTGACAGGCAGATACATGATTTTTAGCAGCAACAACATTCTGTATTTACTCCTGTGTGTGCACAGTGCGAGCACAAGCCAGCAAGCGCTCCCTGCTTTACGTAATCAATTACCTTTTTTTGGCCACATGGAAATAGCTGAAATTCTGAAACTTGGCAAAGTAATACACTAAGGGGTGCTTTCATTTGCTAGCAAAGGCTTGTGGTTTCAGAAACACTGCTCACTTAGCCGACCGATCCCACAAGCTCATAAGGCTGTTACTAAGAACCTAAAAAGGCGGACTTTCTCACTCTTTTTGTAGTCACACTCTCTTTAGTAACAGACCCAATGTCTAGCCCAGCTTCCCAAAATGGAGGTTTCGGTATTTTTAAAAGCTGAGATGATGTGCTGACTTGGCTCTCTGTAGAAAGAAGCTGGCAGACACAGCTAATGGTTAGCCGCAACAGGGTCTCTTTTTCTTTCTCCCTTTCTCCGTTTCTCTCTTAGTCTGTCTGGGGTGGCCAAGCAGCTGTCTTCTTAGTGGTGATTCTGTTCAACCCACTGTTGGATGTGACTGGAGGGCCCAGAGGGATCAATTACCAAGGCCAGTACCGACCCAGAACCGCAGAGGGGGGCGTGGTGATGGTGGGGCTTTGGGGGATCCCATCAGGCCCAGCCTGAACCGGATCCACAGAGAGACTGAGAGTAAGAAACAGAAAGGCAGTGATGGGAGAGGAGGTGGGGGCAAAGTGTGAGTGTGTGTGTGTGTGTGTGTGTGTTTGGGGGGAGACTCAGCCCTTTCATACTGCCGAACACATGCTGTCACTGGCAGATGTATAAATGTGTAAATACTGTGGAAGCTTACAGGGAAACACAAACTGCCCGGGGGATTGTCATGTGTAAACTGCAGCCTTTGTAGAAAAATTCTGTTTGTGTGAGGATGAAAACAGCCTTAATCTCCATGCATATACATAGCAACACACACACGGTCTGTATGTTGACTCTTACCCTCTCCCACAGAGTACCTTCCAGAGTGTATAAAATATGCAAATGGTCTCATAGTGTCATTATACTCATGCTCAAACATGTGTCCTTATCTGTATTCCTTTCCCTTTTTCTCTCAGAAAGTCTTGATTACAGTAATCACAGACTTTCTCTCAGGAGTTGCCACTTCTGTTCGTAGCACTCTGTTCACAACCTAAATACCCCAATCAGGACCAACCTAATGGAACGTAAGATTAAGACCTAGTTACACATTTAAGGATCTTTAGTCATTTAGATTGTTACGGTTTCTACATTTCGAGTCACTGTGTCTTATAATGTCTGAAAATGAGGGTGTGCTGTATCAAGTACAGCACACAACAAGAACAGTGGATGCATTTGGCTGAATTTCGGGGTAACAAATGCTTTTGCTGTGTATTCATATTTTGAAAACATTGGCTAAAGCATGTGTAATCTGTTGGATGATATACTGTATAAACAGAATGGCAGAAATGAGAAAAAGTATCTTGACTGAGTTTGTGCAACTTTAACTTAGTGGGAGCAAAAATACAACTTTTGACTTAACAAGCACTGAAAGATAACAAGAGCCACTGCTTGATGCGTACCAACTGACTAAAATAATGTTTTACGATGCTGTACGTCTGACTGGCCCAAATCTCTTCCTCTGTCTTTCACTAACACTGCCTCTCCGTCTCTTTTTTTTTTTTTTTTTTTTTTTTATTGTTCGTCTTATCGGGCTGTCACAAAAGCCGGCAGATAACCCGAGGTGATTCCGTTTTCTCCTCTAATGGCGCACTCACTCACTCTGCCTCTTTCTCGCCGAGCTCCCCGCGTCGGCGCATGCAGAGAGAGATAGCTCCTTGCGCTGTTTCATCTGCCGGTCTAAAATGGTGGAGGGCAAAACCCCTAAATAATACATAGATTTACAATCAGTCCGAAAGATCTTCCTAATCCTTCCTGTTTTTTCACAAACACACCCCCCCCCCCAAAAAGTGGACTCGTTTTTATAACGTGAACTAGAGCCCTGCTGTTGTTTTTTTTTTATCCCGCTCCCGGTGGATTACTGACCATTGTATTCACTTCACTTATTGTAGAACGTGTTGTTGGCTGTGGTTTGTTTTGCTCAGGTTGTTTTATTTCGTTTCGTTTCGTTTCCCTGTCTTTTAACGCACTCTAATAGATTTCATTTTAAAGTCCCTGTTGATTGTATCCCTCATGTCGCTGTAGGGGAAAGGGGCGGGGCACAGTGCCCTGGGAAAGAAGTAAGAGAGAGGGAGTAGAGGAGTGTTAATACAGCGGTTGGCTGGTGTTTAACTGGATGCACCATGTGCGTTGCTGATTTTCTCATGAAACCTAGCTAGGCGAACCTAGCTAGTCGGTTACAGCACTGATCAGGAGCAGCGCTCCTAAATCCCAGGACCCGCTGTCTGTCTGTGTATTTTTGGACCGCCCGCTCCCAGCCGCAGCCCCTGTTAAAACTGCCCGCTCCCGCGAGATTTGTTTTGGGTCCCGCGGGATCCCAATCCCAATGCAGTCCTCTAACGTGAACCTTTTACAAGGTTCGGAAATATGCACATGGCGACGACATAAACAGTATGATATAATGCTAGGGACTGAACTAGTTAGCCCTAGTATTACAGTACGTACAGTAAAATGTAATTTAAATAGATGATTTGAATGCTCTATATAAAAATATACTTGGATAAGCAACACAGTGTTTAGATGTATGCTTTATAGTTTGTTTTTTCAAAGAGTTTGCTTAATTTTTACAAGAGCAAAAGGGGCCTAGTTACGGTTGCTAAACTATGATGAGACACTTGCTATTCAGGTTCAGGGTTTAGTAAATGGTCAATTGCCAGAACATTTGAACATTTGTTATGTTTTGACAGATCTCTTCGGGCCAGTATTTCTGTAAGTGATTATCATTTTTATGCCCATATGGGTTGCCATAAAGCATGCTTTTTGGCAGACATCCGCTTTTATGTACTCAGGTAAAACAAGAAAATAAAATAAAGTGGTTACTGATGGACGTGCAGCTGAGTGTCCATGTGCATTTTATTGTTTCGTTAATGCAGTTAAGTGAACCCAAGGAGCTCATTTATAGTCTTAGAACTTGATATGGTTCATCTGAGGAATTCCATTTATTGTTAGGTCAATCCTTTAGAGGAGAAACTTGTCGCTGTATTAGCGAGACTTTTGATACTGAAATGAATTATGTGCTACGGCTTCACAAGTGCACCTCTGTTTGATATGTGTCCTTTTCGGCTGCGGTTGACGTGCGCTGCTAATAAAAGAAACCTCGCTCAAAACGTCACTGTCACCAATAAGCAATGTACATATCAATCTTCATACGTTTCTTCTGGAGCCGGCCCTAGAAAAATCCATTTGCGTTTTTTTATTGACAGGAACAACATGTACTCTCCAACGCAGGGTCAGACTAAGATGAATGCATGGAGAGAAGAGGGACAGAGACGAGGGGAGAACAAGTGATAGACGGGGGGAGAAAATGTGAAAAAGAAGATAGCTAGTGAAAGTGAAAAAGACTGAGGAGTCAAGCAGAGAGAAAACAGGTATGCGAGTAAGTTATTTTTAAACGGAAGCACATCAAATGGTGGCCGCTGAGAGGTAGAGGGAAAATGCACAGCATACATCTAATCTGCCTTCCAACCCGTACAGAGCCGTGTTGCCGACTAAACGTAGAGAAGAGGTCAGCAATGTCACCGTGGACAACAACAATCTCCCGCTGTTTGACAGAGAAAACAAACTCTCAAACATTTGACATATACACGCAAACCGCCTCCTGACATTTATCCAAAATAGCCCTTTATGGGGCTATGGGGCTGAGTCAGATTGACTTGGCTTAGTCAAATGCCCAGAGGGACATGTCTGTTTGTCTGCATTGATGTTTTTCGCACAAACACCTGAAAGACAGGTCGGACATGCTCACTGGACTGTGTACAGCCCAGCAGTCATCCTTTGGCGATATCGGGGCGGGTGCAGTTTGGGTTTAACCTTGGAAAGCCTTAGGGAAGGGGCCATTTGTTCAAAGTTAACTAAAGGGATGCTAAGGAGTAAATTGTGTGTTGTGTTTTTGCCTGTCATTCTCCCTTGGGTCAGCAGATAACAAGAGGTTTATGTAATTTTTGCTTTGGAGAATTGCCCCTTTAATGCATTCTGGGCAATTTTAGGTTACACGCATGGTTGTGAAGTAAAATCTAAAAAGACTTTCCTCAACTTGCCTGAAATTAAAG
The DNA here is from genome assembly GCF_010015445.1 of Perca fluviatilis. NCBI lineage: Eukaryota > Metazoa > Chordata > Actinopteri > Perciformes > Percidae > Perca > Perca fluviatilis. The sequence continues at coordinate 17,842,463 of NC_053134.1, forward strand.
AGAGCGGTCACATTAGGACATTTCTTCCATCACATGAATAAATATGTTTAGAAGAATTTTAAAAAAATGACCCCAAGTCTGCATGTTGCCAGTTATTAGAATCCTTGACAGTGAAAGCTGCTTAAACAGACAGACAGAAACACACACACACACACACACACACACACACACACACACACACACACACACACACACACACACACACACACAACACACACACACACAACACACACAACACACACACACACACAACACACACAGGCACAGATGAGTGCTCATAGCTGTCCAGCCATTTGACTAGCTGTCACCGAGTAGCCAATGAAGCAAGCAAGAAATACCTGTCACGTCTTACATATTGTCAGTCTAAGCCTATGAGAGGTACATTGACTGACGTCCTAAGCAGGATATGAAATGTGCATGTAGGCCAAAGCATATAGGGCCACCCTTTGCGGGACAGCAGGGACAAACATTCATAACTCTGAATATGCAAATAGTTGAAAACATCAGTAAGAGCATGTTAACAAAAACGTAAGAATGTGCATGCATCGCATCTATTAGCCTTCCAATGCAACGTGACCTCCGCATTTGCATACTCAACCCCCTCCAACACAACACTAGCTCTTATATCTGTCAAACATAACAAATGGATTCAGCTATATGTTGCCTATGGGTGTGCGTGTGTGTGTGTGTGTGTGTGTGTGTGTGTGTGTGTGTGTGCGTGTGGGCTATCTGCCTGCCCAGATAACAAATTACAATGTAGGTGGAACATGTCATGGCTGTCACCTTAGTCTCCACAACCAGGTATATTCAGGTTGGTGTCAGGCCGCTGAGAGACTCAAAACACAGTAAGAGCACAGAGGCAGCAGCTGACTGATAACAAACCATATCATCTGGGTTTAGCATTTAGTGTGTGCATCTGCTACGTGTTTGTTCGGCTGCATGTATGCGTCTTTCAGCAGGGAGGCATAAACAAGTTAGTCAGCTGATGACTAAATCATGGAAGATGCATTAATGATGCCCCACCGGTTCTTAGCGTTCACCCATTGACATTCAAACATAGGGCAGCTGTGTTGTGTAACACATTTCTCAACTGAAACCTCTTTAATTGCTACAGTATATACTGCAAAGTAACAGTGTTTAAGTCTCTTGTAATGCAGTGGGAGGATGGAAAGCGGTAGGAAGGTGTGTGTATGTGTGTGTGTGTGTGTGTGTGTGTGTGTGTGTGTGTTGGAGGTGAAGTGGAGAGGAGGCTGCTTGGAGAGCTGGAGATAGGGTTTGAAGGACAAACTTGAATGAATGGGCGGCATCTTAGCGAATTCAAGTGGTGGCTCCCCATCTGCTGCCATCATTAACATTAAGAACGTCCCTAATTCAAGCTAATTGCTGGTGACGAGGAAGTAAACAAAACCGAGTACAGTTTGTGTAGATGAGCAGAAGACGAGGAGGGCGGGAGAGAAACATTTTGAAGGGATTGTGAAGTGAATGCCCAATTGGTTTTCTTGCTGCTATCAATGTACTTGTGGCTGGCAGTGTGCAAGCTGTTCCAAAGTTACAGTGTGTATATATATATGGCAACAGTTGGAGACGAGGCTCAAAGATGCAATCAAGAAGTAGCAGCAATAATGGTACATTTAAATTTTCTTGTATTACCCAAGAATCTCCAGAGTAGGTTGTTTAAAGCTGCACTAGCCAATACTTTAATATTAACAATGTCCAAGGACTATGTGTAATGTTAAAAGGGTGTCACCCTTAGTGACTCTGTAGTTCCCTTTGGTTCAAGAATTTTAAGCGTCTCAGCTCGTAGTTTTGGTTTATGGCCCAACACCTTTCAGTGAAACACCTCAAATAAACCCACAAATGCTACCTGCCACATTTTCCATGGGATTTGGTGGAGCCCAAAACATAGCTAAAAGAGGAGTGATTATTGGACTTACATCCGTTGGGTGGCCAAAAACATGAATCCAAATGAATGCTTTGTTGCTCCGTGTCTGCACTGCTACGTATATGTAAATAAGCAAGTGTTTGCTAACTTGTTTGCCACATCAACTTTAAAAGGTGATAATCTGTAATAGCAATTTGACTCAGTGTCAATCTAAACTTTGCTAGCATTAGCTTACATTAGCCACCATTAGCTACTGTACATACCAGACCAAGTGAGGCTGTAGCAGCAAAACCCATGAGTGTACTGAATTGAGTAAGGGTGCCTTTTATTGCTTACAATTTAAACTATTTATTTATGAGAGGCAGACTGTGTTTCTTTCATCTTTTTAAAAGGAACTTAATCTAGCTTTAAGTAGATGAACAAAGTATTCAACTGATTAAAAGTTTTGCAGTCTCTAAGTACACACTGCCATGGCAGGCAGTCTGAGAATGAAAATGTTCCAAATCAAATAAGTCTATCACAAAAATCACCACAAAAGCAGTAGCTGAAAACAGCATTTGAAATGTAAATTGACTGCATTTATATAGCGCTTTTCTAGTCTTAAAGACACAATTACGTATACACTGGTGGCCGAGGCAGCCATGCCACCTGCTCATCAGATGAACATTCATGCACGTTCACACCGATGGCGCAGCATCAGGAGCAATCTGTCATGCCTAAGGACACTTCAATATGTAAAGGGATGGAACCACCGACCTTCCCGATTAGTAGACAACCGCTCTACCACCTGACCCACAGCTGGCCCTAAAATAAGCTTTTATATGTGCCTGTAAATGAGAGCTCTTTATGGGGGCCAATACTCAAAAGTGTTTTTATTATCCGGTATAATGAGTCAGTTTGTTGAAATGGCCTCTAACTAATGTTTGGCAAGCAAAACTGTCTAAGCATTACCAGAGATTACAGAAAATGTGTCATTTATGATTTACACCACAATTGATTTTCTATTCAAATACTTCATTTTCAGCTCTTATAGTCATGTTGTTCTCAGTGCCACTGGTTTGTGTAGCCTGGGGTGTAAAAGAGAACCTGAACTCACCGTGGTGGTTTTGACTCGGCCTCCAGGCTGTGTACAAGTCCAGCCAGATTTATTGACTAACAGGTCACAGCCTTCATCCTCCAAGCATGGCACCATCTCACACCACTGCTTTTTCCGAACAATACCAGCTGCAGAGAACACAGGAAAAGAGAGAAAGAACGATTAGAGAGGTTAGAAAAATAGCAGGAATAAACAGATAAATGGGAAGTGCTAGAGAGAGGCGAATGCCGAGATGTAACGTTTAAAATAGAGAGAGTGGGTTGAGGGATGACAGATGGAGTTAGACAGATATGGGCAAACACGATGGAAAATGATGGAAAAGGGGAGATTTGAGAAAAATTTTGAAATACATTTAAATGGAGTGAAAAAAGATGGAAGGATGTAGAAGGGTGGATTGGAGAAGAGATGAGCGATGCAGGTGGATGAAGAGCAATGAAGTAAAGATACAATTGAGAGATATGGGAGCAGGGGATGACAGGGAAAGATGAGGGAAAGATGGAGAGAATCAGACAGATGGAGAGAGCTGTGATCAGTCAGGTAAATAAAATCAAACATTGCAAATGAGATTAAGCAGGTTTACAGCCTTGCATTCTGCGAAATTTTAAACAAAAAAATATTTGGTAGCTTCTACTACAAGGGACAACAAAGATTTTATATTGGCTACAGTTTTGTGAGTGAATTTGCAGCTGCATCTTTCAATTTAACAATTTTTTTTCTACACTGTTAGTGTGGGGAGGATGCACACTGCCATGTGATTCCTACTTTACACCCAAGCTTCTTTTTACCTGACAGCAAGGAGTTTGTGCACTTACTGTACTCTGCTGTTCTTTAAGATGCCTGTCCCTCCAAAAAAGCATTTCAAACCAATCAGCTGCTAAAGCAAGCACAATGACAATACCTCTTACTGCAACTAGTGAATGTTACTCAATGAATTATCAATGAGCATTTGAAAAAGATGTCAAATGATCACAAATTTACATTAAATCTGTGCCTCTAATAACATATCAGCACAAGAGCAAATAATACCAGCCAGAATGAAGGCGCAACTCAAAATATAAAAATAATCCCCTTGCCACTTCCAAAACATTAAAAGGTACTGTGTGGAAATTAATTTTTTGTAAACAAATATCATTTTGCTTTATGTAAACTCAACAGAGTTCATGAAAATAATGGCTGTTGATGGAAAAAGACAGAAAGAAAAAGGGAACATGAAGTTAAGGGTCATTATTTAAGTGGTGTAATGAGGTGCTTTTTCTTGTAATAAGAAACACCTCTAAAGATAAAGTGCCTAATACCAGCCATGTGTCTCGGGTTGGCTCACAATGTTCAGTAATTGCATTTAAAAGGATTCAAGAATAAAAAGAAAACAACACATGACCACTTAAGTATGTAAATCAGAAAAAGAAATGAGATGAACTGAGATACAAGGTGAGAAAATGAAGACAAAGTACAGAATAAGCATATCTGGATAACATTCTTGACCATTACATAATATGTGCAAGATAAAGGAAGACAGATGGATTTAATCTCATATTCGTATGCATTTATGGATGGAAAATAGCATTCTTTAATGGATAACACAGTAAAACCCAGAATGAATTATAGGGCATACATACATCATTTTATCTTTGCCATGGCGTTCATGGTATGCTGGCTCTCTTATACAGCATGTTGGAATTGTGCTCAGCTCCATATCTATAAATTTGCTCTAAGGGCATCTTCAGTAGCTGTCATAACCTCACATGTAGATCATCAGTGAGCACCGTACCAAATGCTAATATCTGTTCACCATGATCAATATCTTTAAATCAATCAATCCATGAAATGTGTATACCTTCTCAAGCACCACATGGCTAAATAATGAAAGTACTATAAACTGTGTCAGCACAGTAAAGAGTAAGCTTGAAATTGACACAGTTACAATGTAAAGCATTATTATTGTTGAGTGCATTTTGCTGACATGCTACTTGAGGTTCAATTGCTTGTAGTTTGCCTCAAGGCTAGCTGCAAAAAAACAATCTAAAAACATGTGCGACTTGAATTTTCACTTCAGGGACAAAGTTACATGTGTGGAACAATGCCATTTCAAAATAGCTCAAACATCTGAAATTGAATAAGGGTGTCAGCAGTATTTTTTTTCCCTTGTAGATGAGCTATACTACACAACTTTGCACTCTGCAAAGCATATATAACCCTATTCCCCTGCCAGTTCCTGACAGATAGATTTCAAAATGTATTGCTATGGACGTCATACAGTTTACTCATTAAGCCAATCGAATAGAGAGATCTGTCCGCTTTCCAAAATCAAAAAATCTGAAAAGCGTGCTTAGTTCATGCAGCTACTTGCCAGGTGGGTGGGGGTGAGAAAGTAGGCATTAGTTGAGTTTATCTTTTTTTTTTTTTATTCCTCACAACTACTTCCGTCACTTTTCATGTGTACAATAGATTGCAACATCATGAACACTTTTGAGGATTGCCCGATAGTGTGTCGTTATCCTTATTTGAACTATTATTGAGTCTCGCGCCTCTTACACCACCTTCAAGTGTTTGAAACAACGATAAGAACATTTTCCATCAGATGTGGTTAAACAACATCTTACAAACTAGTTTGTTTCAAGTATACCCTGGCCATAACACCTTTCTCTGACTAGATTGTCCCCACAGGTGTACCTCAGGGATGCGTTCTATCTCCCCTGCATTTCTCCATACACAGAAATGATGTGCATTGTCAGCCTTCTAAGACCCCAAAGGTCACAAGGAGCAGTGTTGAGAATACAGAATGAGGGTAAATAGAATAGCTCCTACCTACAGAACAAGGTAATCAACACTAAAGGGCAGGGAAAGAAGCTGGTCACTGGCAACAGTAAATGAAAACTGAAAACAAATTTGACCATAGATCACTGACTAAGCACGTTCTTATGTCATCATTTCATGATATGAAAGATCACAATCAAGCAAAACAAGTGAACCAAGGCAGACTCCAACTGCAGTACCAATCTACAATCAAAAAAGCAATCCAGTTTTTCAATGACCCCACCCATCCTCTGAATTAGCATACCAGATGCTGCCTTCAAGCCAAACACTTAAAGTTCCAAGTTCAAGACATCCTTTATTCCATTCACTGTGCCTATTTTCAACAAGCGTCTTTCATTACTTCCCCTCTAACACCCATGCATGCTATGACTCCCCGAGCCCTCATCTTACCCTTTTTAAAATTGATCACATATTCATGATTTTAAATTTGTCTTTTCTGTGGTCATGTCCTGATGTGTTGTGTAAAGTATGCCAGTGCCAAAGACACATTTCCATTTTATGTAAATCTAAAGGACAAGAAAGTGTTCTGAATCTGCATCTACAACCAGCTGTACCTCAGTAGCAGTAAGTTTAGTGTTAGGGGAGAGGGGGTGTAAAGCATGCTTCATAAATGAAAAAGGGAAGCAAGAGAGCAGAAGAGAAAATTAGAGGACATATTGAAAACGCACCATTTGCTGAGGTGAAAGGAAAAACCTTGTCAGTTGTAATAGCCCAAGGTTTGGCTGTGTTCTCAAGATTTTTTTTCCCTCCTTTTCTTATTTAATCCATTACTGTGAATTTATCACATTGTCAGCAAGGTCACTTATACAATTCTCTAACCGGTTTTGTTTCGCTTCTAAATTACCATCCAGTGGGGTGACCCTCAGCTGATGAAGATGTATAGCGGCGTCAGGTAAATAATATTAATGAGGGAACGAATGCTGTTATGTGTGTGTACAAGTGCTCCTCTCTGCATGTGTGTTAGAGATGTCATTTTTTACAGAAAGAACGATAAAACAGCTCTATCGGTGATGACTCAGTTCTCAGTATTTTACTTCTGCTGTACCTTGAACGCAGCTGTTCCCCAGTACTAAAACAAATGTTTCTACATTTTCATCTTCTACATCCACACTCCCACGTTAAACAAGCATCATGTTGCTGCTGTTGAGACCTAAAAGATTACAGTTGTGTAGGTTTAATGATTTAAAATGTAACCGCACAGACATCTCATGTTGACAGAACACATTTCCACATTTGTCCTATTGACGAATATAAAGTTATAACAATTATAGCACACGACTTGAAGCTGCTATAATCTATTTTTATAGCAATAATGAATCGAATGGTGATGGGTAGTGTGAAAGGTTTGTTTGTTGTGACAAATCTCCAAATAATTACCATCCAGGTGATCATTTGTTAATTACAGCTTGTTGCGCTGAAGTGGCAAGAAAAAATGATCAAATAATGCAGGCTCCAACTCCTGTATTCTGAAATGAAAGCTTTTATTAGCACCCTAGCTTGATTTTGTCATTGCAAAACAATGATTTAATGATTTTAAAAGGAATACTCCAACAAAAAAAGCATCAAACACTCACACCTGTAGATTTAAAAGGTGGCGCCGAAAAAATAAAACATTGTAGCTTGCTCCTTTGTGTCCTACTGTCTTGGATTCATAGTAGTAACAAAGGATTCCAAGTGACCCAGTTTCACAGTGAAATAAAAGTATCAAAATCCAAAGAAACATCTTTAACTACTTCTGCAGCATAATCCACTTCTTTGCTATCCATCTGTAGTTCCCCAACACTCATATTTCCACCAAATCATGGCTAAATGACGTGGCTAAAACAGATAAAAACTGTGAATGTAGCCATATTTTGGCATAGTTGGGCTTTGACATACAGCTATGGTGGTTCTACGTTGAAGCTCATATCCAAATTTGTTCAACATACCCAAAACGTAAAGAACTAGCTCACACAACAGTGTGAAAAAAAAACTATTAGCTTCAACAGATTGTAAAGCTACTATTTGTTGCAGGATTACGACTCTACCAGTCAAACTATTTTATTCTCACCATTTTTTTTCTTCTTCTATCAATTCAAAGTATCTTTATATTGCTTCCGAGCTTCATGGCCAGATTGTGTGATTGTAAATGCAGCAGCCTATATGTTGAATTCCCACATTTTGAAAGATCACACAGACTAGTTCAATAACTGTGATTTACCATGTGAGCAATCAGAAACCTTAAAGACAAGTTAGGACACAGCCCTCATCTGTCACATAAGGATTCGCGTCACTAACTAAACTCATCTCCCAGCAACATCTTGGCTGATAGTGACACTCTGTTACCGTTCAACCATATCACTAGTATGAGGGCAGTGGCTTGTGTTGAAACTCATAAGATTCAAGGTTGATATGAAATAGAAACATCCCTTAAACATGCACCCACACATGCAGGCAGCCAGGCACAAACACACCAGTGAGCACAGGCGTGGACAGAAATAAACACACACAGGTTTAATGCTATGTTAAAGGGAAGGTATCAGCCGTGGTTTCATCAGCGGGAGATAAGAAGGAGAGAGGAAGAGAACATTATTACACCCTCCCTTGGACACACCAAATGGTAGATCACACTCATGTCAACAGCCAGCATCTTGGCCTAATAAATTCTATCTAATGCAATGCCAAGCCTGAGATGGCAGGAGAAAGATACGTGTGTGTGCGCGTGTGTGTGTGCGTGTGTCTGTGTGCATGTGTGAAGATAGTAAGAAAGCAGACAAGAAAGACAGAAAGTAGACCTAAATACAGATCAGATATGGTATAATAATTGCAGTGCAGCACTCTTCAAGAGATGGTGCTAAGATAAGAAGACGTGCTAAGACAATTACAAACTACAGATCAGATGTGGCCTGGGCAGGTAGCAGAGTTAACAGCATGTCAAGGGCTACTGATGTTGGACACCAGATAAGTTGGAATGTTGGGACAGTCCTTACCGCAGCGGCTCGGGTTCGACTCCAACCCTTTGCTGCATGTTATCCCCTATCTCTCTCCCCTTTCCTGTCAAAATCCGCAGCTGTTTAGGTTTTGTTTTTGTGTCACATTAGTTAGTGTGGTGGTGCACAACACTCTGTATGCCTGTGTGATTCTGTGCAAGGACTGAACTGCTTTCTGCTATCACTCCTTATTCACTACAATGAGCTGGGGGCAAAATGGGGCTCTCAAACACACACTCGCATACACTTACACACATAAACCTAATACACACAAGCATTCACATGCATTTTCTTTCTGTTATTTGTCAAATTGTTGCCATTTCTGCCCACCTTTGCTCATCATGATGCACAGGCCTCTCCGTGCCCAGTAATGGCAAGTCAAATAGCCTTTTAAGCAAATGAACGGTCTTCATTTCACAAATCTTTTTCACCGAATTATCCCTCTATGTAGTTCTTCTTGCTATAAATGTGCACGTCCCTGTAGCAGATTCTACTATTCGTGGTTGCTTTTATTCTGCACAACACATCATTTCAATTGGTGGGAATAAGGATGTCAGCTAAGTAACAGAAAAGCTACAACACGCACATGCACACTAATGTACAACCAACATTTGCAATCTACATTATGAAAACACACCCACAGAGAAGCACACACGCAGAATAATCTCTTTGCGGACATGTCAGGCAACAAAGTCAAACAAAAGACGGCTTGAAAAAGCCAACTGAGTGCCATTAAGACTCCGAGATCTGCTTTCATCATGGAAATCCCCTCCCATGTCTCCGTTTACAATGGATCTACTATCTGGATAATTAACTGTACTATCTGACCTGCCGTGGCAGGCAGACGTTTCCCTAAACCTGAATCGAGCCTGGCAGGAATTAGGAGGAAGCTCAGAGGAATGTGAGAGGAAAAACCCTATGCAAAGAAATAAATCCCTGCACTTTGTAATTAGCCACCAGCTCTCTACCCCCTTTCCTCTTAGCTCATCTCAGCTAATTTCCCCTTGTCTCCGACTCCCTCAACCACTATTTTCTCCTTCTGTACTCTGTCTGCCCTCTATTTCTACCCTTACCCTCTTCATCTTGTTTACCCTCTTCTGTTTTTCTCTCTTCACCTCTTTTTCTTTCCTACCCATGCTTGTTCCTTTCCAGTCTATTGCATTGCCTGAATTTCATAAGATTATTCCACCCGTTTGGCGGCCTTGATGAGTATCTGCACACTAAAAGCTGTCAAGCCCCTTTTTAAAAAGCCCAAGGTTTTTTTGGTGAAGTAAATTTGTGTCCCAAATAGCTCCTCTGCACTCATGAAACTTCAAGAGGCAGAGATAATGAGATAGCATGCTGACTGACATTTCCAGACCTCAGCCCTGTGTCTGTGTGCATGCATGTATGCCTGTGTGGGTGTCTCCAGTGGTTTGTGTGTGTGTGTGTGTGCATAAGGGAGTCACTAATAATATTTTGCCCATGCACCATGAATATAATATATATGGTAAAAAAACAAAAACAAATCAGTACATGTTATATGCCTCCTTTATGTATCTATGCTATTTTTAAAACTTTGATATTTCATTTTGATAAAAATGAAGAAAAAGGAAACAGAAGCTTTGCAGTGATATTCATGGCTCAAATTTTCCAAAACGGAGAACTGCTTCTTCGAAATTGTTTGTGCTTAATGAACATAATCAATGTGAAAAAGGGTATTGCTTTACAACTGGGTTCAGTTTAACAGGAAAGACTGAAATTAGAGTTCTCAGTTGAATTAATGTTAAAGTCTGCAACAGATAATTGCTCTCTTTCTGCCTCTCTTTATATCCCTTTCTTCTTTTTTCCTTCCTTCTTTCTTTCATCCTTGATAAATGAAAATGCTAGAATTTGTCGTATTAGTTTGCTTCATTCTAACAAGATAAATATTTCACTGTTTCAATGTTACTCCTGAAGGAATAGTTTGCAGAAAGTTAGATGATACGATTGGTATCATTCTGTCCCTTAAGTATGAACACACAGGACACCGTTTGCCTAGCTTAGCATAAAGACTGGAAACAGTGGAAACAACTAGCCTGGCTCCTTCTAAAGGTAACAAAATCTGCCAATCAGAACCTCTAAAGCTCACTTATTAACACATTTTAGTTTCTCCCTGTTTCCAGTCTTTTTCTGCTAAGCTAAAGGGCTAGCTTCATGTTGAGAGCGTTATCGATCTTCTCGTCTAACTCTTGGAAAGAAAGCGAATACAAAAGGTCAACTGATTCTTTAAAAATCTGCTTTTCGTGCAACATCTTTGTGGCAAATTTCACCAGAATACAGGCCTGTTTTAGAAGAAACTTTTACACTCTACAACCTAGCGGAAATTCTTGCTGATTCCTTTTTCTCAAGAGTGAAACAAAAAAAGGTTTTACATTAGGATATGTAATTACCAATATTTGAGTCTGTGATAACATTTCACATAGTGTAAATACTAATATTGATTGCCACTATCAATATTCCTATACTTTCTTTATCTGCTCAAAATAATTTTGTGTGGTTAACGTCTTCATTCACTTTGGAATTCCAATTCTAATATCTTTCAAAATATACAGATTGATACATATTGATTACACATTTTATTGTGAAAAACCTGAGAGTCATGCCATAACAAGTCTCCCTTTCCAAATTTCTACACCGAAGTCCACATTGCTGCCTTCAGCTACATCCTCCTTTGCCTGCATACTATTTATGCTAGGTGCCATCGTGGTGCATACCTGGCAGGTTTTGTGGCGTGCCATTGCCCCAGGCCTGTTTTTCTTCAGTGTGTGTGTGTGTGTGTGTGTGTGTGTGTGTGTGTGTGTGTATACAGGCCACCAGGTACTGCTGATATCGTTCATTCGCAGATGTGCTCTGACATTTTCTCACAGCTGAACGCCAAGAGCAACCCCTGATTTGTGGACGTAGACACACACACACACACACACACACACACACACACACACACACACACATACATGTGCCTTCCACAAGAGAAACACACACAAAGAAGGAGAGCCCAAAGGCACTGTGAGCCAGAGGAGGAAATTTCGGTGTGAACAGGAGTCTGTGGAAAAGAGATTGTTTTACACCAGTGTCTACAGAGACACCAGTACATCAGCAGTGAATAGTAAACCCTTGACATCTGAAAGCAGCTGGCGAACACAAATTTACCTATTACATACTCAGATACAGAAAAAAATATTTGCATTAAATTGCTTTTTCATCCATGTGATTTTGGGTTTATTGATTAACATATTAATGTAATAGAAAAATCAAAATCAAAACTTAAAGTTAGAAGGCAAATATCACAATCTATGCCCAATATGATACAAAAAGGATCAGGAACTCACACAATACACGCCAAGCTGCTTATCCATCAAAAACATAAAATAAAACCCCCACAGAATTCAGACGGGGGCCTAAAGGACCAATTCTGCCTGAAGTCTGGACTGAAGTCAGTGTTAGGGTTTTCAGTTTTGGCCGGTAAAAAAATAAGATGTTATGGGAATGAAATGGGAGACGGTATACAGTAGAAGTTAAAACAGAAGTTACAGATGTCAAGAGGTTTTTTCAAGCTAAAACGGGGAACTAAGCTGCACTTTAAAACTTGAGATAGTACAACAAAAAGTTGCTTCATTTTAACACGGAGCACATAATGGATTGCAAAACTAAAGTGAACACTTCAGCCCATCACCATATCATTACTATCTTCAGTTCTTTTTATCTATCTCCACCTCTTGGAGACTGCCCTGCGTGCTGTGCCAAGACTGAACTGTCTGTCAGGGGCAACTTATAATAAGCACAAAAAAAAGAAGAAGAAAAAACTGTTTGCTTATACTGCCATTATCAGCAGCTGAGTGAACAAGTCGTAAACAACACAAGGAGCGAGGAAATGTTACAAATGGACTTGCACAGCAGCATGAGAGTATGGTGCTGTAATGATGGGTTCTGATGACAGTTGTTACCGTGATGTGGCCGACGGTAATGAAAGTGACTACGTTGAAGTTGATGATAAATGACATAGTGACATACTTAGACTAAAGTGCAACAATGCCTTCAGGCTGCAAACCAAAATAAACACACTGATGTAATTAGTTCCTATAGTATGCCTTCTGTTAACTCAAGTGTGTATTGACGTATGAGTGAGGTGAGTGTGTGCCGGTGTGTTAATGTAAGCTAATGCATGCTCCTGGATGCACGTGAGCACGCATTAGTGTCCGTTGATAAAGAGTTTGTACAGCTGGTGGAAGCCCGGACCCTCAAGACACCCCTTCTCTTTCCTGGATGTTGATGATTCTTGTCTATTTAGCCTTATTGACCTCTACATCCTAACTAATCCGCCTTAAATTATGCATAACCTTTTACTTGGCAGAGCTCCCCATAAATCTGTTTATTCCCTGTTTGCTCCCTTACAAAGCCCGCTAAACAAATTCCATTAAGCAAAACAGCAGTACAGCATGAATGATAATTCAACTCAGTACAGTCCCCAAAGCAGATAAGAGCATAATCATTGCTGTTATGTGTAAGGCAGCTTATAAAAGACTATTCGGTTTCACTCAAATCTGGTTAGTGCTTATTATTTTCAGGTCATTTGGTCTTTGTGAATACTCAGCAGTGAATGTGTGTGCATGTTTCCATGTTTATGTCCATAAAGTTTTGTTTGTGCACATGGACATACACATATCAGGAATATAGAGGTAATTACAAAATGTAAATACACTGAATGGCTATTGCAGAAACAAATACCATAAATAGTATTAAAGATGTGGTTTGTTTAATCAAAATCTAAGTGACTGTATAGATGTTATTGGGGTGAGGGTGGGGTTAATCTTATATTTCAGTTTATTAAAAAAAATTTAAATAGCAAGGCCCACCCCGCCATTATTAAAATTCTCTTTAGACGCCTCCCCCTACACCTAAAAAAACTGCCACACTCTCCCCCTAATATCTTAAATTATAAGACTGAGTTGGTACAACTTGTTCCACAATAAATAACTAAAAGAGGCAATGCAAAAAAATGAAGATGGTGTAATCTAATTAGGCCTTATGTATCAATTACAAAATAATTGTCACCATTGCTGCCAATTGGAAATGGACTTCCAAATGAATGGAAAATATAACAAAAGGATAAATATTCCACCACTTATCTTGAATGTTTTTCTTCTTATGTAGACTTAATATAAAGTGTTACACAACTAGAAATATTGGTTCTGTTAGCTTATTGATTCTAATAGGAAAAATAAATCTCAGAGTCAGAATTATTGTCTTCTGCATATGGCAATGAACCATTGCGCAACCATTTTTGTTTTGTTGTAAATTAATCACACAGGAGGAAGCTGAAATATTGATTTGGGGTGAGAAAAAGTTTAAAGGCCCTTCTGTGCTCTTCCAAAAAGTCAGACTACCCTTCCTTCAGCAAAAGTATGATAATAATAAAAATAATAATAATAATAATAATAATAATAATAATAATAATAATGTATACTTTATTAATCCTGCAAGGGGAAATTACAATGTTTTCACATTGTTATTACACACATTACACACAGGCCTGAATTACACACACACACATGCTTAGTACCTATACATGCACTAATGGAGAGATGTCAGATGTCATGAGTGAGGGAGCTACCCATGGAAAGGCGCCCCGAGCAATTGGGGGTTCGTGCCTTGCTCAAGAGCTCCTTGGCAGTGCCCAGAAGGTGAACTTGCACCTCTCTAGCTGCCACCCTCCGGTTCCCAACCCAACTACCTACTGACTGAGCTACTGCTACCCCCAGAAAAGAATGCATACACAACCCTCCCCCTTTTATGATCCCTCTCCCCTGTAATAATTTGTATACAATCCCTTAAAGGGGTGATAGAATGCAAAACCGAGTTTACCTTGTCATAGTTGAATAACGACAGTTAGGTGGGTAAAAAGGATATACAGAGAACCTCAAAGTCCTCAAAGACACCTCTTTCCTCTGCAAATCTCACAAGTTGAAACTGTTGCCGAAAACAGGCGAATCTCAACAAAGCTAATAGTTGACGTCAACTCGGTGGCTGTACCTTATTTGGATCTTCCTTGTGCCTTTGTCATGCCCCAAAATTTACATAGGCCACTGATCTGGGACCAGTTTGTCTTGTGAATCTAGGTCGCACATATCTAACAAAATGTATACATTGATCGTCTGCTATTTCATTACTAAATTCAATTCTTTTTTTTTATGCGAGAAATCACCTATGTAGAGCTCAAATATGGGCCGTTTTACAAAAATTGATGGCTAATTGCAAATTTAGTCCGACTGTGTTGGAGTTCAGGAGCTCCGCAGTCTAACGTGACAGCGGCCGGTGGCTGCCTGGTTGCTGCCTCGCCGCCCGGCGTGTCCACCTTCACAGACCCCGCTGTGAGTTTCAACATAAATTTAGTATATTCACACTTAGAATTTCGTCATTTCGTCATTTATATCACAGCTACCCTAAGGTCTTACAAAAACCTTGTCCGATTTCAAGGCATCAAAATTTCACTTTATGAGGTATTTTAACATTAATATGTGTTCCCTCAGCCTGCCTATGGTCCCCCAGTGGCTACAAAAAATGGCGATAGGTGTAAACCGAGCCCTGGGTATCCTGCTCTGCCTTTGAGAAAATTAAAGCTCAGATAGGCCAATCTGGAATCTTGCTCCTTGTGAGGTTGTTACCTCCCCTTTCTCTGCTTTGCCCGCCCAGAGAATTTGGCCCACCCATGAGAGAGAGAGACATCATGGCTTTCAAACGAGCAAAGTGGCAGTTGGTCAAGGCCACACCCCCACCCTCCACCTTGCCCCCCCATCTCTCCTCCTCAATAGCTACAGACACAGAAATGGCACATCCTAAGGAAAGCCCATTGTGGGACTGACTCTAGTGGCTGTAATTCTGCACCAAGGCTGAATTTTGGGAAGGAGACTTCAGATACAGTATTAGACCACTAAGACCACTAAGGTCTATATAAAAGTATCCAAAGAGCACCATGTCTTGGGACCTTTAAATGCATTTTTGTGAATTTTAGAGGTCTCGTTAGGAGGAGGCTACCTAGCTATGTTTCCCATTCAACCCTATGGGAAAAGATTGCGGGTACACTTTTAGCATAAATTTAGTATATTTACACTTTGAATTTTGTGACTGCATTTATATCACAGCTACCCTAAGGTTTTACAAAGCTAACACTTTTGTCCGATTTCAATGCATATTTGTGAATTTTAGAGGTCTCGTTAGGAGGAGGCTATGTTTGCCATTCATTGCTATGAACCCCAAAATGGTGACTTTGCGCTGGGTATGGAGCACCGTGGGCTGCCGGCGTGGCAGCAACCCAGGCAGCACTGGCCGCTGTCACGTTAGACTGCGGAGCTCCTGAATTCTGACACAGTCAGACCAAATTTGTAATTAGCCATCAATTTTCGTAAAACGGCCCATATTTGAGCTCGACATGAATGAATGAATTGAATTTAGTAATGAAATAGCAGACGAACAATGTATAACATTTCTGTGCAGTGTGTGTGTGTGTGTTTCAACCAACCAATCAGTGCGCAGCTCATCTAAAGAAGAAAACCTGTCATTTCAATCAGGCCTATTTCACAGGGTTGCATTAGGGCCTATAGAACAGCACCCGGGCCATTTTCAGCCCAACCAATTTTACATACTGTACCCTATTAGGAGACCTTAAGGAACAGTGTGAAATACCCTATAACCATTCTATCACCCCTTTAAAAGGTTCAAACTTTTCTAAATAGTCTGAATATGCTTCTAAATCTGCAGAAAATCTGTCTTTGACCAAAACTGTTCACTCACTGCGAATTGTTCTCATTAAAAGTGTCAGCTAAATGCCCAAAATTTTTAAAGCTTTTCACTCTGCCTGAAGCTTATGGTCGTGCCTTTTTCATTCCAGCTTCAGGCTGGGCGTTGTGAGCTGCAGAGTGGCTCTGTAAAGCCTTTCTTTTACTTTTTATTGGCCACTAGCTAAGAACTCATTACCTATTCAGCTGCTACAGTGTATGATAATTTAATAATTAGAGCAAGAAAACAAAATGAAACAGTAATGGAATATGTGATGTTTTGAGTCAAACAGCTTTAGATAATTACCTTGGTAAAAAGAAGAAGCCTACAATGTGTCAGGCACATAATAATCTTAAGCTTTGATTTAGAAAAATAACAGGAGCAGCAATGCATCTAAATGATATTAGGAAAATGGCAGAACAGAAGCTCATCATGGAAAAGGTTAATACAGTGAGATAAAAAAAATTTACTCAATTTTGGTTCATTTTTTACATCATAAGACACTGTATTTTTTTTTTCATAGAGAACACATTCCATTTCTTTTGATGACATAGTGCAGTAGTTAAGGAATGCATGCTCTTTTGAATGCATGTATTGGTTGTTAAAGATTGGCGTTCGTTTTGTATTTCCAAAACGACAACAAATTATCTTTCATTCTCTCGAACTGACTGTGTTTAAGAAAAGTACTTTTCGCTGCTGTCGTTCGATTTATTTAATGCTGCCTCTGAGTGTACTTTTTCTGATGATTCATTTCATTTTTTAAAAGGCCCTTTTCTTCCGCTAATAAAAAAGACTTATCAGGCTTCATTATCCTAGGTACTTTCAAAATTGCACCTTTTTTCTCCTCTCTTTTACCATTTCCTTTGACAGATGCTAGCATGGAATAGGGCAAGGACAGAAAGGGTTTTTATAGCGGTTCCCATGTGTCCCAGCAGCATTTAAGGACTTCTGAGTAACAGCATTTCATTGTCATGTATCAAACTGCCTCTTAAAATGTCACTTTGAATGCACAATGAAAAAATAAACCAAATACTTTGTCAAGTATTAAAAGACATATTCAACTGCAATTTTAGAAGTTCACATTAAAAAACAACATAGTAACTCAAAAAGAGGGTATTGACTCGAGCACATCCAGTGTGCACCAGGTGTCCTTCACTCAGCCGCATGTGTGCATTTCAAAGGATAAACGGGCCAAATATATCTGCCCTGGTACTCGGAATTTCCAAGACCTCTCTCCATTAAGTGTGAGCGATAACAGGGCCCCAGCTGTGCTTCCTGCCACCACCGCTGCTCTGAAGACGGAGAGAGAAAGAGAGGGAGAAAGAGGTTGAACTGATCCCCCCACACTCCCAACCCCCCTCTCCACCCCCACCCCAGCGGTCTTGACCCAGTTAAGACGGTTCTGTGACTGATAACCGATGCAGAGGCCGTCAGACAAGCTTTATTGAGACAATAAATGAGCCGGGACTCTAGTTCCACCGCAAGGAACATTAGTTATGTATTTAGAGTACTGCTTGGCTGAGCTCTGTATCCATCCTCCTCCACCTCCCTCCTCTTGTCCCTTTCCTCTCTATCCTTTAGGTCCTCTCTTCTTCTCTGCCTGTTTTCCACTGATGTCTGATGTCATTTCCTCCCAACCTGGCATGGCAGCGGCATCAGGAAGCAATCTAGGTCTCACTCTGACAATTCACACAATTCCTCCAACTCCGCCAGAAAAGTGCTTAACTACAGATCAAAATCGGGCCAATCTGCCTTTCCCTCTTGATTCTATCTTTTTTTTTTCCTTTTTTTCTGTATCAAACTTCCAGGTTTAGATTAATGTCTGAACTTTCCCCACTCCCTATTTGGTAGCATATATTTTTTTTATCTCTTCTGGCCACTATCATTGTCTTTGTGCTGCAGGTAGCCCAGCAACAGAGACAGAGGTAAAGTTAGAACGGGAATGTTGCTTGTTTGGTGTCAAGCGGAAAAAAAGCAGGAATGTTTTTGCAATGGTGGGAAGTAACTAATAACATTTACACAACTGTACTTAAAGTGACAATATGTAACTTTTTAGTGTTTCTGAAACTCTGTCATTTTCAATCTGATGATCTTAAATGACCTGTAACAGCAAACAAGACTAAGACGCTATTTTTATACGTATAGTTTTTATTAGTGCCTCTGCCCGGGTCTGATTTTTCCCGCAAAGTCAAAGAATGATTTACGGCAGGTAGACGGCACTACAGAGCACACATTCTGACGGGTCACAGACTTCTTTGTAACTACGGCAAAGCCTCTCTTATTGTATCCAGCCAGATAAAAGGTAGCAGGAGATTTCTTTATAGAGGCCTAATATATTGTATTTTAATTTTATTTTAGAAGTTATGTGCTGTAGTTATTGCTGATACTGGGGCAGGGCCATCATGGGAAAGAAGGAAATTAAACGAAGAACACCTTAAAGATACAGTAGAAGGGAAAGTGAAAGACAACGGGCAAAAACGATCTCTCGGTCGGGCTTTCAACAGATGGAGACAATTACGGGACTGTAAATTGTTCAAAATGTCCTGAATTGGCCCCTTATTTCTATTTCATTCATAAAATAACTTTATAATGTGAGAAATGTTTTTTGTCAGTAGCCATCATTAAATGATGTCCCCCTTCCATTTAGCACGGACATTTTATTCCATTTAGTCCGTGTTTGTGTTGTCCTACTATTTTCTTTCCCCTTGTCCCCCTGTAATCGTGTGAAGCGTCATTGGGTTTCATGAAATGTGCTAGTTATTAATACGTTGGTTGCTACAAAAAACTTGTATTGCTTTGGCTCGTGACACAGTGACAGTGATACCCGGTTTAGCTCACGATACATCAAAAGTAGGCTAAGTTACCGTATGTAACACTTGAAATGCAAAAACTTATTCTCTTATTGTAAATTAATGATTTTCTGTCTGAGCAAAACATTCATCGTGACTATATGACCTCCCGGTAACGCTAACTCAGTAATATACAGTGGCCAATACAGCACCTTAAAGAAAAGACCTTTACAACAGCAGGTGTGGTAAAAACACTACAACACAAACTGAAAGTTACATATAGTCACTAAAATTGTGAGATACTTGTATTTTACTGAGTATCTCCACTTTCTGCTACTTTATAGGCTAGTTCTACTTCACTGCTTTTCATATTAAAATGTGACATAAAAACAAAGTGATCTATTATATAAGTATAAGTATTGACAATACAATGCATTGTTATAGATTAAACAAATGGTTGTGACCCTTTACAAAAGTTTTTAGCGGTGGATATTAAACAAAAACTGCTAAGATGAAAAGAAAAGTGTGAAACCTAAATAGAAATTCATCACCCTTTGTCTGTCTAATCTAATCAATTTAATAATGATATATTTGATGATTTATCAGGGGCCATTTTTTTCTGCAGGAGTATTTTTATTCTGATAAAAACAAAGGATCTGGATACTTCTTTCACCACTAAACATTTGTTGCCGTGACCTACTAAATTAAATTCAAATGATTTCATCCAAATTACATGCGTTTCCATTCATTATTTTGCATTTTCTATTGCACATTTAATGGAAAAATGTGTTAAATTTGGGTGGAAATCTGATTAATAGCCTCTATTACTGACACCATGCCTTTGCACCAGGCACTCAACCTCAAATAGCTCAGCAGACCACTACATATAATACCCTTTTGGGAGACCCACATGCAAATACACAATTGATTTATGTGTGTTTATGTCGGAGGAACACAAAAACAAGACTATTTCACACAGTCTTGTGTAAAACGACCAATAAAGTAATCTCCTTTGCAGAAGCCCATTGATGGTAATGAACAGTGTTATGGAGACACGGAAGAATAGACTGATGATTACAAGGCTTATGAATTATTTCATACCCGCAGACATCATGCAATACAGCAATAACTACTGTAATTAGACGTCCTCGCCACAATAATGTTGCCTTATAATTACATTTCACAATGAAATTAGGTTAAAAAGAAACCCTTGTTCCCTCTCGCTGTATGTGTGCATTTTGTCTTGCATTTTTGTGTGTGGGCATTGTATTTAGTAAGTGTGGCTGAGCCTTGTGGAGCTTTTAACCTTGGCATTTCCAAGGATCAGCGAGGATCAATAGCAAAGGTCAGGGAAGCAATAACCTCCAGCTTGTTGTGAGGCTGGGTACAGGAAGTCTGCCTGCAGCTGCTCTGTCTTTACAGTACAGCCTCAAACCGCGTCGATAAAGAACTATGCTGTGTTTGGACACAACAGACAGGCAGGCAGACATTGAGGACGTTTTGATCCTGACATCTTCCTTGTATTCACTGAAAATTGCTAAACATTTGCAGAGCGCAAGCTAGCTCCTTTTGGTTTCTGATAGTAGAGAAAGGAAGAAGAGGGGCTATTAACTACAGCAGTCACAAGTGCTTGTGCCACTATTTATTTCTGAGCACAAGAGTAGTTCAGAATCGCCTTTGTTTGTCATTTTACGTGGAGCAGAGGGTCTAAGTGCTGGGCATAACAACAGGGCTTCACATAGAGTACTGTGGTGGGCATTCGGAGGCCTAGAAATCTGTCAGTTAGCGACTAGCGGCCATGGTAAACCTCGGAGACCCGGCCATTATGAGGTCCATCATGCGCGCTGAGGGGGCATTGTGCACCCTGGATTGTAAACAACAAATCGATAGGCTCATTTGTCATTTGGTTTGGAAGGAAACAAGTTTTTTGGGGGGGAGAGATCCACTTTTCCAATCCAAATGAACCGATCAATCTCGGCTCTCTCCTGGGGCCTCCCCTGCCAGCGAGCAGGGTGGGGAAGGAAGGGGGGAAAAAAGCTCTCCGTCTCCCTATCCTCACTCATTTCTTTCCCCGAGTCTTATATCTTTTCCTTGCTCATCTCTTTTCCGCTGTCACTAATATTCGCTCTGCCTCCAAAGCATCTTTCTGTCCGTTTACCGTCTCCGAGTTTGTCTCCCTCTCCTGTCTCTCTACAACACCACCCACGTTGCTTTCCTGTGGTGCATTTGTAATTCAGAGAGGATGTGGAGAAAGATTGGAGAGGAGAATGGGTTCTACTGTTCCGCACTGATGGTATTTTGTGTTTAAGTGGGGGGCAGAATGTTTCTGCCACAGTGCTGCTGATGCTGAACGGGACTGGCAGGTGGATTATACCTTGTACTGCTTTGTCCCTGGACAAATTTAAAGGCAGCCCAACAACTCGGCACCATGGGAGAATGTAGGTACAAGGGAGGCTTGGTCTGCTTTTCTCTTCGCTCCCTTTTTTTTTTCTTCCCCTCTTTCCCTAAAGCCATTCAACTTTTATCATAACTTCCGAGGTGGATATCTTCCTCTCTCTTATTCTCTTTTTGACTTGCAAGCACCCACACATCTAACGTGAAATTTCACTTCCTGCTTAAACTCTCTTTCCGCTACACTAACTTCTGCTTTAGTTTGTAAAAATAAATGAGACTCTCTACACTCTCTACTCTGTTCTGAGCACCTGCTTAGTTATCTACATAAGAGCTTGTGGAGGCCGAGGTCAAGTAGCAGCATATAATCACGATAGTGACATGCAAAGATAAACCAAAATATTTTTAGTGCTCTTCAGACACAACAAGTACTAAGCATGAAGTGTTAGAGTCTCAGGATTTCAGGCCATTATAGTGAGATGAAATAATTCCTGTATCGATGGATTTTTGTGATTATTTGGCCTGGGAACATTTTGGGAACCACTAAAAAATATTTTTTATGAAACTAACCACTAATTGTAGTACTATTTATGGTAATTTTTCTGCAATTTTCATTCAATGTATATACTTTCTGTAATCACCTCTCTATATATTAGTTTTCATTCCCAGTTGGGGATAAATTTGCAGATATGAGCATCACTATTTACTGCTTTATTAAAACACTGTGAGTTTGTTTGGCTGATGCATTAGTTGTTCTTCTGTTTCAATTCTGACAAAGTAGCTGCTCAATCAGTGTTTGTTGTAGTATTAAACCACACTTGTTATTACCAGAGCAACCATAGGTGTTGCCAAATCCACCAGAACTGAAATCTTTTCTTGAACTTTAATAGACGCATACTGTAAATGTCACCAGCGTTTAGCCACTAAATAGCTATGTCAAAATGTCGTAATAATAATAATAATAATAATAATAATAATAATAATAATACAGCAATCATATTACAGCATTTTAGCAATGCATTTTTAATTATACAGTATCTGACATATATTTGATTATATGATATGATTTTATTAAGGCTTGCATTTATAAGTAACATTTTCAGCCCAAAAGCATATAAATAGCTAAAATGAAAACACTGTCACAACAAAAACACACATGAAAACTATATACGTCTGCTGTAAATCATTTAAAAAAAAACTGATTTGCTGCTATAATTGTTGGATAACTTAACGCTGTTTCTGAAGTGCCATACCTATACTAGGTAGAGAAGGGCAAGTGCAGT
Organism: Perca fluviatilis; assembly: GCF_010015445.1. Lineage (NCBI taxonomy): Eukaryota > Metazoa > Chordata > Actinopteri > Perciformes > Percidae > Perca > Perca fluviatilis. The sequence continues at coordinate 17,865,481 of NC_053134.1, forward strand.
TTATTTTAGCAGTGGAATGAGCCATGGTGAGGCAGAGATAATGGACCACTCAGAATGAATCGCCTAAACAAGAGGCTTTTAAGTGCCAAAGCACACAGTGATTATACAGTAGCGGAGGCCTAAAGAGTACAGATAGCTGTATCGGAATGTTCCGGAAAAAGTGCAGAATCAAAACGTCATGTATGAAAGATTATTTGTTACCATTTAAATAACTTACCACTCTGAAACGTCTTGCTCCAGTCTAGGTTGCGAAGCTTGTCGGGTTGTTCTGCATGTGTTTCGGGATCAGACTCACAGGTTTGTTTTGGATCACACCAGCTTGCTTGTCAGGGCCCGCCCTACTCTGCTTTTGACTGGCTAGTAGTCCTCACCTATGTACTGCAAATGTGCGACTTCCAAGAAAGATGGGATAGAAGTGAGATGCCTCACTCTGTAGCTCAAACAGAGAGCTCAACACACAGGGTGAAAAGAGGAGCTGCAGCTATGTGCAGTACGACAAACATATGGTGTTTTTTGAAAATGAAATCATGTAAACCTATTCTGATATAACCTCTAAATACAATTACTAACCTGAAAATTAGCATAATATGAGCTCTTTAACCCTAGTGCAAATGTATTTACAATTGAAAGGAATACAATACTCCATAAAAGGAATAAATAAGTACATACATGCATACATTTTAATATAAAATAAAAACACTCACACGAATAGGTTACAGTTATATTCTTATTCTTCTTAATGAGCTTAAGCTTTAGCTTAATCAAGAGATGAATGAATAAATCCTAATGTAATGTATCACTTTATGAATTGACAAATCTAATGTATACTATATTTCCTTAAAGAAAACTCATTCAATACCTATCAAATAATTAGTGTTTTTGTTTTTAATATTCTGGCTATTTAAACAATTTTTTATAAAGTACACACTGAACTCTATTATAGGCTCTAGCTGCAGTTTCCCTCCTGCTAGTCTTTTCAGTCAATATGCATAGACGCATTCAGAAGTACACTCTTTAAATGCTTGATTAAATACATGACAACTCAACCTCAAAGGAGAATGTATCACTCCCATACCTGTGTATGGGTTTTATGTAAACCAACAGCTGTGTGCACTGGATATACAGTAAGAAAAAAAAACATGTTTGTCCTGCTCGTCCTTGCATTCTCTCTCTCACACACAGGCACACACATAAAATCTCTTCTTCGCTCTCTATCTTTATCTGTTGGTATGGCCTCTGTTGGAATGCTCCCTGTGGGCTCAGTGTTACTCTCCATATTGACTTTGTCCTGTCTCAGGAGATGATCTCATCTCCCACAGGGATTACACTTTTTATGCACATCCACATGCACCTATGGAAAAAAACAGACATACTCTCTCACACACACTAAGCGACCTGCATATTTGTGGTGGATTGAATATCACACCACCATTCAGTATGGCAGTATTACAGTATTTGCATGTTTAATCACAGTCTTTCAAAAACCGCAGTGTGCAGTTGGAGCTAATAACCTATTATTATAGTCTAATCACCTAACATGTGATCAACATTTGACCAAACATGCATCTAGTAGTAAGAGGCATATATTTGTGCAGATGTTCACATCCTTTCAACGAGCCACTGACAGACAGCGAGTACGATTTTTAGCGGCGCTCACACCCCAATGTGACATTCTCCCGTCCATGTGTAAAAGGGTGGGCTGGAAGCTTGCAGTTTGGGCCCGCTAGCTGGTGAACTGCTTTAGCTGGCGAGCTAACGGTTTACTCCCTAACTAGCGCTAGCCGCCGATAATAGCTTCTGGAGCTTTTACTGTTCTAATTCGCCCTGGAATTTTGTTTGCCATTGCACACCATGTTGTTCAATTAAAAAGTTATTAAAAAGAGAAATAAAGCTCTCCAACTAACGAGCTTGCTAATGGTCAATTAGCAAACTAGCTTAGCTCAGTTGCTAACGGGACACACTTTACTCAAATGTCATATTTTTACCACCTACTCCTGTCTCATAACCGCCTGCAGTTTTTACTTTGACAAGAGGAGGTTAAAGAAAAGTAAGAGGTGCCATACAGCTAATAAGCTACGGTAGCTTCCTCTATTTTGGACTCTCCGGCTCTTAGTCCCCTCAAAAGGTCAGCACTGTCCAGGCTGCTTGCTCACCAAAGTTGAACTCAAAACGAAACATCTGAGCAGGTTAATTTTGCCTTTTTAATTTTATGACATCAATAGTGTTACATTTAAATTAAACACGACTAGAACTATCTCACAAAAACATGAAATAATAGCCTATTAAAGAGAACAATAATATAAAAATGAACACAATATAGTAATCTTAAATACCAAACACTGAAGGAATGGATTTTGTCAGTAACTGCCGTGTGTAAATACACACATAGCTGCATGTGCAAACTTCTTTTGTTTTTAGTTTCAGTGACCTTCCTGTCTTTTCCTCTCCGCCGCCTCCAACATGCACATGTAGCTCATAAACAGCAAACATTCTGTCAGCATGCAAATGAGCTTGTTAATATTAATGAGTGTAATTAGTGCCAGTGATGAGAGGGTAGGGCCATTGGCTGACTCATTAGCTCCATCCTACACAGCTGGACTCCATATAATAATATATACACCTTTGTTTGTGTATGAGTGTATTCCTGAACTTCTATTCTTCTTAGGACCTTTTTTTATTTTTAGATCTTCAAATTGAATGCACTTTTGCCCCATCAGATTATTTTGGCTGGTTCTCACATCATCAAGAGGCTATTTACGGCCATACATTAAAATAACTTCATCACTGTTAGATTTACGTCTACAAAGGTGAGTTATATTATGTTGAATGACAATGACAAGCGTTTCAGCTGTAGAGGAGGTGTTTCAATTAGCACTTGCATTTTCAAGTGAGTGTAAATAGGTATAGTACCATAATAAACTACCAAGTTAATAACTAACAACCTATCGAAAGAGGCAAAAGTTCCCTCTCCCCTCACATCCCATGTTACAATGGATTGCACCATTACTCAGCAGATCTTCTGTCTCCTTAATATATAGTACGCTGATTCAGCACAGTGCCAAAGATTTACCAATTTAATCCATAAGGAACAGAGAGTTGGGGAGTTTGAATATAAAACTGGATTGGGAGAGAATATGGCGCAATCTATGTATGACTTCTAAGAACCTAGCTCACCAACTAATTCACTTCAAAACCATACCTAGAGCCTACATCACACCCTACAAGAGATTCCAGATGAAATTACAAGATACTAACAACTGTCATATATGTAACACTGCTTCACCTGGAACATTTTACACATGTTTTGGGATTGTCCAGTTATCTCTAAATTCTGGCTTCATGTAAACTCAGTTTTGGCGGACATACTTGAAATTTCTTATGTTCCTAATCCTTGTTTGCGTCTCCTTAATGATAATTCTGATATCAATCTAAGCAAATTCAGTTCAAAATGGTATTCGCAGGGTTTACCTCTGCAAAGAAAACTTTTGAAAAACTGGTTTATTCCGGATATGTGTATGAAATCATTCTGGATTCATAGCCTTGTCAACATTGTCAACCTTGAACATACAACTGCGCGACTCAATAAGGCGCGACCAGCGACTGTACAAGTTTGGAACTTTTTCTCATCTAGGATAATCTCTTGGACCAGGGACAACAGCTAGGCAATCATTGTTGTAAAATCTATCTGCCAGACATGTTTTTGTTGCTTTATGTATTGTCTTACCAATGTGATGTTTTTTATTTTTCTCAATTCAAACATGGTCACATATGATTTTTGGATATGTCTGTAACCTGAGGTTAGGAGTATGTTATGTTGAGGATAATTTAGGCATGTAGTGGTGATAAGGGGTAGGGCAAGGAGATATAAAATGAGAATTAATAATAGAGGGTCCTCATAAGGATAGACGTACAAGAACGTGTGTGTGTGAGTGTGTGGGTTAGCATTTTCTATGGGTAATGTTACCCATAGAAATGGAAGAAAAAGATAGATAAGAGGAGATACAAGGGTTACTGATCCATTTTCTAATTGCACAGGGCTCGGGGAATACTTTGTGCTGTCTTGTAATGTTTTTAATTTGTTTATTAATGTTTTTAAATTGTTTTAAATTGTTTTTAACAATGTGCTATACAAATAAAGCTGCCTTGCCTTGCCTTGTAGATGTTGTGGAGTGTGATCCACTTTCCTACCATTTACAGACTGAAGACCTCTTGTTGTGGTGTGGTTATGGTGCTCCTTTTTAAGAGCTTATAGGAAGAAAAACAAAAACCAGAGGACCCTTTTTAACAACTAGAAACCTTGGCATATTTGTTCAACGGCAAGAACAAAACACTGTTCACAATGCAACTGGTACATAGATTGCGACCTTCGTTCTTCTCACTCTCTATTTTTATTCCCACGTCACAGCTTTTCAAAGAAGAAACTCCATTTATATTAATAGATGGAATTTTCAGAATCAAAACATTTACACTTTTGCATGCATTCTGAATCTTTTATACATTATTCAACTTTTAAATTCCATTAAAACTATTTCATTCTTTGAAGCGAGTGCGTGACATTAAAGCTAGTCTGGAGAGTTTTAATATCTTCTTAAAAAATTCCCTACCCTAACTATGGAAGCAGACAGACACATTTGGCCCTGTGAGCCTGAAAGTGACAGGAGTGAGAGGAACTCTCAACTGACTTCGATAGAAAATTTCGGGGAAAAAGCCTCAAATATTTTAAACCACAGATATACAGTACATCAATGGCTTCGGGGAAGGACTATGTCTCTCAAGATAATAAAATATCTGCAATTGGACTCATGGTTTTTGCTTATTCAACTTTTTAAAGCCAGCAATCCAGTTTAAAATATTCCACATCTTTCATGCATTGTTGTTATTATTTAATTTATAAAGCCAGCAATCTAGAAAGGTGTCGGGTTTTCAACATCCAGCATTCATACCGCAATCTCTTCAGACATTGCCTTCTCTAGTTTGTTCTGTTAGCCTTTATTTGACATCAATTAAGCATTACGGCTTACATTTTTATAAAGTAATGAAATTACAAAAACCATAGCCAAGAAAATTGGCAGCCTTTCTCTACACTGAATTTTTATTAAGTGGCAGCAGCTACAATTGCAAGGGGGCTTTTCTCACTTTTATGGGAAATATGGCTTTAAATGCTAAATGACCTTCAAGACTCAGGATACTTTCAATTTTCTAGCCTACAATAATTATTTGCATTCACCTGACATCTCAGGTGTAAAACAGTCTCTGATAGAATGGCTAAAATTAAAACCAGCAGGACTCTGTGTCCCGAGGACTGCAATTTAAAATGACTGCTCTTCTTCACATTTTTTTATATTGCAAAATAGTGTGGTTTTCTTTGAGCACATTTTTTTGGCTGCAGAGAAATACCAAAGTTAATTTTCATTATGTTTACTCTCCTGAGTACTCTCCTGTCTCCTTAAGTACAGTAGAAAATGAATGCAGTGTTTGCAATGGTAGGACTAAGGACGCCCTGATATGAACCATGGTAAATGGACTGTATTTTTATAGCGCTTTCATGCGCAAATTCATGGACAAAGAAACATTGATGTTTTAAAATACTATAAAGAACATTTCTATCCTTCAAAAGTCTAATTCTGCTCACCAGAGGAACACGGCAGCTTCAGTGTACAACTTAACGTTATAATTAGTTTTACAACAGTGGCCTTTTACAAAACCACAGAATATAAAATCAGTATTCGGCAAAAAAAAAATGTTTTTGTTACACAACACATTTCAAAAGCCCTGGCCTTTAAAGTGATATATCCGTAAGTGCTCATACAAAGTGGTGTAGCTTTGGGACCAAACCTCTGGCCTCGGTTAAAACTCAGAGAGATTTGCTGGGAGCAAGACTTTTTCTTAAAGTGACGGTTGACTCAAAAAAACATGTTCACTAGGTTGGAAGCTTTAAAATGCTAATAGATGGCACAGAACTATTGGCCCACTGCTGCAGAAAACTGGTTTTGATTAGGATTTAGTGGTAACAAAAAAGTCCTGAGACCCATTTTTGCCCATGAGGTAACTTAACTTAGGCCCATTAGCCTATATTTATATGTGAACACAAAATAGAGGCACAAAGGCACATGAGCAATAATGCTCATGTGCCTTTGTGCCTCTATTTTGGGCCTCACTTATAGCCCATGTTGTCCCAGTCATTACAGCGCACAACCTTTTGGTAATCCAGGCAATTGCCATGACACATACATGCCCTCACATGTACCCGTTCTGCCTTCCTACAGTATGAATCATCCATTCATTAAACGCCACATCTTCCAGTTACTTCTTCTTCATAGTAGCCTCTCCTCAAGGACAAAGTGTCCATTCCCTCCTCGCATAGCCTCATAGGTTGCATGGGTTAGCTTAGCCCCATGTTTGCATGTTCAAAGTGGTGTCAGGAGACTTTTTAATCCACACTAACATCAAAATGGACAACTGAAAGGAGTTGATGGAATTAAACAAACACGTGCAGATGGACATGGGGAACCATGTGGATTACTGCATGGATTACTTGCGTCAAAAGGGAACCATCAACAATTGGCAAACACGTGCCAGCGCACGTGAACCCGTAAAGGAAAGTTGTGTTGTAAATACTAAAAACGCAAAGAGCGGTAACTGCAGCAGGAGTGAAATGGAGACAGACAGAACGGTTGTATTGCCTTCATTTTATATCAGTTTAGGCTGATTAAGAATTTACATAACACCTAAAAGATGGAGATACTGCACTCTCCCTTTGGACAATCTTCAGAGTAAAACAGAATCTACAAACCAAACCGTTCTTGTCCATTTGAACCAGTTATTTTGAATAAAAACTTATTTCTGACAGTTTAAAGTCACAGAGCTAAATATATTATTGTTTTGTCAGTCTTCCTATCAGTATTTACAGTATATTGAAGTCAATAATAAATTAATCTACAATTGAATACATTTAAGTGATTTAAACAAAAATTAATTTAACTTTAGAGCTTAGTTAGCCTACCATTACTGCTACCCTGCTATGCTAACAATTGTTAGCTATGTTTTTGGTGCCGTGCGCTGTTGAACTGAAGGACAGTATACCTGGGGGTCTGACATTAAAAAAGGTTTTAATAAAGTTTATATTGTAACTTTACTGAACACTGAGAACTATTGCAATTGCTAGTCTTAGACCTGACTCACACTCCAAAAATTATATTATGATGGTAGCTCTGTTGGTAACTTTTAACTGTTTCAATGATTTTAAAAAGCACTGAATTACCTACACTATCACTACCGCAGGAGAGCACTTCAGCAGATATATGAGAGGTTAATTTGTGTGTGTGTGTGTGTGTGTGTGTGCTCTTTAGTTACCAGTGGACCACATAGGTAAGCACAGAGACACACAGAATATATAAAAGAGATGAAAGAAACACACTTAAAGCATCCCACTTTCATCACATCCGTCACTGCATTTCTCCACACTAACATCCTGACACCTACATACAGTACCTCTGCTTTCCCTCTCACCTCTCTGAGCGGATTATTAATACAGAAGGCCACTTTGCAGCTAACTTAATCAGATGAAGTGAGTCAGAGAATGAAAGGTAGCAAAAAAGTGAGGGGGAGGGAGGGAGGGGGAGGGGGAGAGAGAGAGAGAGAGAGAGAGAGAGAGAGAGAGAGAGAGAGAGAGAATGACGCGGCATAGAGAGGGAGAGTGTGTGATGGCGACAAAGAGAGAACACACCACATTAGTCCACATATGATTTATTCCCCCCTCTAGGTGAAGGAGACACCATTTGTATTAATTTGCCTTTATTTTTTATCCTAGATTCATCTTGCCTTCACATGCCTGTCACCACCATACTAATATTATTTTGGCCATGTGATGCCCCATAACTGGCTCTTAAAAAAATTGCCCAGCACGACAGGAGAGGATGGTGCACAGGGAGCAGGGGGAGGTCTTCTATCTTACTTCATTCATCTGATTTTATTCTACTTTTTTACAGGGAGATGAAAAAGATTCCCCTGGACAGGATGGTGTGAAGGGTGGGGATAATGATGTCTGTCCTCCTACTGAGGGACACACTAACACTCGTGCATGTGCACACACACATTTTTTTATGTGTGTGTGCACTTAACAGAGGGCCTGGCTTTTTTTTTTTATTACTGGCAAGGTGAGCCAGTGGTGCTCCATCCCAAGGACAAAGACAACTGTGTCCACAATCCTCCTTGCGGGGCTTTGCAGAACAATTAGATGAGAGCGGAGGGTGACTGCAGTTGGGTTTCAGGACAGTACACACACATGCATACATGCACACAAACACACAGCACAACACAGACACAGGGCATGTATAAACTGAAGCAGGCTCACATGGCAAACAAACACATCAAAAGGGATTGTCAGACATTTTTTGGAAATACACTTATTCGCGCTTTTGCAAGATTTAGATGAGAAGATTGATACAACTCTTGTGTTTGTTTGTTAAATATGTAGCTGGAGCCAGCAGATGGTTAGCTTAGCTTAGCATAAAGACTGGAAACAGGGGAAAACAGCTTGGCTCTATCCAAAGGTAGTCTCGCATTGCCAGACCTTCCTCCACAGCGCTGCGAGGGAGGGTCTGGCTAGTCCACACAGCATTCCAAGATAGGAGAAAAACGTGTTCTGGTTTATTGGCATTTTTTTTTTAAACCAATCACAGTCGTTAGCGCCGCATGGAGCCCGGGTGCCTCTGCAAAATAGCCTTGGGAAGGAACTTGTTTTGGTGGAACGTGTGTATGTTCAAAGGTTGTTTTAGTCGTGCAACAGAAAACTCAGATTGGACAGATAGTCTAGCTAGCTGTCTGGATTTACCTTGAAGAGATCTGAGGAGCAGTTAACCGTAGTCCTCATAAATCAACCTGAGTTTGAAATGCCAACACAAAGAAAGCGGAAGGTAACGGATATCAGGCCGAAATGAGGGACATCCGGCGGAATTTCCAGCGGCACCTGAAAAATCCCAGAAGTGGAACGTCATGGATATAGACTAATCCAAAGGTAACAAAATCCACCAAACAGCACCGATAAAGATCACTAATTAACACATTATATTATGACTGATTAATCCTTACAGAAACTGAAGTACAAAAATGACAATTCACATTTCTTGGTCGGGACCAGTAGCTTCCTGGAGTCTCCGCTGGTTGTCTGGCTGGTCACACCTCTCCCACTATAAAATTCCAAATAGTTGTTTTTACAGTTTTTGTGCTGGTACACATATTTTCTTTTACATGTGGACAGAGTCAGGCTAGCCATTTCCCCCTGTTTCCAGTCTTTGTGCTAAGCTAAGATAACCAGCTGCTGGCTCAAGCTACATCATTTCTGTACTTACATGAGAAAATGATGAATCTTTTCATCTACCTCTCAGCAAGAAAGCAAGTAACTGTACATCCTAAAAAGTTGAACTCTTGCTTTAAATTAGGGCTGGGTAATATGGCCAAAAAAAATTAAATCTCGACTGTTTTCAAGCACTGGGACAATATGAGATTTTAATCAATTTTTAATCCTGCAAAAAAATTTATGTGATTGAAGATTTTTTTGCATGTGCAAGACAGTTGAGCAAGAATAATAAGATACCTGAACCACTTTCAGCACATTCAAAAATGCAGGTTTTCCCATACAGGTATGCACTGTCAAGTACCAGATGCTTCAACTAAGTAGAGCATGGTTTAATAATCTGTTTCAGCACAGATAGAGTAAAGATGTCCGCACACTAATGCATCTGTCTGCCACAGGCAAGACACCCCTGAGCTTAGTGTTAGCTATCCGGCTACATGACAGGGGCAAAGTAGAATGTTAAGTGGACCCCCGTGGCTTCACCTCTCATAACAAGCGGTAGCACCTCGTAAACAAACCGAGAATGCAGATCAGTGCGCAGAGACTGATGGACTCTGTCCATCTAGTAGATGTGATTGTAAAATTCTCCACCTGGAGTCATGACAGTCCTGTATACTGTAACTATTAACAGTTACTGTAACTATTAATCAGTGTTTACAGGACTGTCAAAACTCAAGACTGTTAAAAGGTGCAGTAGGTAAGACTTACAAAACTAACTTTCTGTCATATTTGCTGAAACTGACCCTATGTTCCAGTAGAACTACATGAAGCAGGTCATTTACAAAAAAGATCCGGCTCCTCTGGCACCACCTACAGCCTGTAGTGCGATTTGGAAAAATCCACAGCTCCCTGTTCAGATGCACCAATCAGGGCCGGGGGGGGGTTAACTGCGTGTCAATCGCTGCTCATGCACACACATTCATTCTCCCTTGTGGGGGGGAGGGGCTTAGGAGACCGTTTTGGGCTTTAGCAGAAAGGGGGGAGGGACTGAGAAGTTGTTGATGTTAAAATGTTTTGGCTAAGTCCTGGATCTTCCCAATCCTACCTACAGCACCTTTAATGTAGCCAGCTACCATCTGCGTTTTGACTGAAAATAATCTTTTTGTGCATGTAGTTAAAACTGGATTAGACATTTTACACACAAAACTACACATACAAATCAATCTAATATACTGCCTACTTCAAACGTCTTCAGATCAAGACAACGCGTACAGAACCTTTCCCACTTCTATACTTTTATTCCCTTTTTCTTCTTTGTGCCCATGTTTTCCACACCGAGCCCTTGCATTCAGCTGGTGCATCCATCCGGCTGAGTGCACCCAGCTGCACGGCAATTACAGGTGGGTTTTGGAACGGTGCACAACAACACGACGCATACATTATTAAATGAACCCGTGTTCAGATGGAATTGCTAAGCCAGCCAATGAAGGTAAATTACCAAAGACAAAATGCGGCAGCAAGAAAGAGAGAGAGAGAGAGAGAGAGAGAGAGAGGGCCCTGCCCCGAAACGGCAATGCATTAATGAACAACATCATTTCTGAAAATGGAGAGGAAACACAGAGTTGCACCGATCAGCGCAAGACAGAGCGTGGGGAAGAGAGAGAGATGGAACACAACATTGACTACCTAATTATGCATTTTATCATTTCAGTCACAATAGAGTGCCTCCCTTCTTTAGCTGCCCGGTGTACTCGTGCAGCTGTTCCTCCACAGCTTTAATGAGGAAGATAAAGAATAATCACAACAGTGTTATATTTACATCTACCGGCCACCAAATGACTTACGTCTGCTGCAGCAGCAGCACACACACACACACACACACACACATGCACGCACAATCTCCAAATCTTGTGAAGGCCCTCAATGTCTGCTCGTATTTCAAGCAACGACATTAAAATGTGTAAAAACAATGCTGTCGAGCTTGTTTTTGTCCATCGTTAAAGCGCACATCCAAGTGTGCTGAAAATTAGCCAACATGAGCTTAATAGCTTGATACAAGGCAGCGGGTAATTGCTTTCACTGGGATGTTGCTTATGTTTTGACGCTGTAGAAATAAAGACCAGTGCACATCACCTCTCCTTTTTTCTTCTGTTGACTTTCTTCTTACGTCCCTGGCAGGACGTTAAAAGTTAGCACAGATCCTTGACTCCTGTGTGAGCTGTAATATCATGTTGCCGTTCCGTCATGTTGTGTCCCATCCATCCATCCATCCATCCATCCATCCATCCATCCATCCATCCCACTAAAAAACCAGAGGCCATCTGATTTCCTTGGGCTCTTAAAGAAAAAGCAGAAAATGAAGTAACTGTAATCAAAGGAAGCGATGAAAGGAAGATAAGTGGGTGAGGGAGAGTGGAGGAGATGTACAATGCAGGGCTCCGACACGATCATATGGAATCAGCACCTCGTGAGTAATGGGGGTTAAAAAGGGAAAGCGCTTTTCTCTCTCAGTGCCAGATGGGCTCGTGTGGGTTGGATCGGAGCTGTGAAAGAGTGAGGGAATGAGTGAGTGAACACTCGCAGGCCTCCTTGGCAGCCCCTCTGTCGACAGCAGAAATCAAACGGCAAAAGGACTCGAGAGATGATTGGCCCACCTCCTCCAAGCTTCCATCCAGAACTGGCAATAAAAGCCGCTTGACAATCCAGCGTGGACATGTTTCAACGACGTTGTCACAGACCGACATTTAGAAAGATACGGGGAATTACTGGAAAACAAGCTGTCTTTTTACATGTCTCATGTCGATGTTTGGAAGAAGGGGAAATATTTATATCTATGTATGGCGCTGAGATATTGTAGCATTTTCAGGAATCCTTGATGATGTCTGAAATGCTTGTAGATGGCAACAGTTTTTCTTCCTGGGGTGATTTCAAGGAAATGATTGGAAAACTAAAGATGTCAACGTAGTTGTTTTGTGTGTATATGTTTTTTTGCTGTAAATTAGCCTCCAGGTTATTGACATTATCAATCACATTTTTATCCAGCCTGGGTAAACCCTGACAAACTTCCGGCAAATTTGAGATTTGCTCTGCAAGTCAGTCTGGCGAAGAGCCCATTCAAACCCATTTCCAATGTCCTCAAAATTGAGGCACCAATCACAACCGCTGAGGCGGGCTTTACGCGATGAGGCTAGCGCAGCGACAGCGAGCAGCTTTTTGTTTACATTCAACATGACGGCTACCGTGCTTCACGTGCTCGGCCATGACCGGCGACCGGCAGGTCAGTCTGACATATGCCGATTTCATGCCGGTCAACGCTACAATTAACTGACAACATAAGTTATACGAGTTACAGTTCTCAAGGACGCACCTACACACCGACGCGACAGCACAGCCTCTTTTTCCTTTGTGTTTTTCCGTGTGTGGCGCGTACCCGCTCGCGGTGTGAAGCGCGTGTCCGCGCTATTCTCGCACATGTAGGGAACCTCGTGAATGAACCTGCAACATGTCAGCTGTTTGGACATTCTTCAGCGTGTGTGCAGAAGATAACAAGTTTGCAATATGCAACACCTGCAAGGAAAAAGTAGGGCGTGGAGGAACGACACCAAAAACCAAAATCAAATTTTTTTTTGTTGGATATTGGATGTGAAAAGTGTTACCTGGATCGTTGGTCTGATTGGTTGAAGGACTATCCAATGCGCCCAGAGGCATTTGAGCGCCGTCCATTGGTGACGCCCCTTTGGAAATGAACTGTCAATGAACCTTTCCCAGACCCACTCTCAGTTACAACTGAGAAGGGTCTGGTGTCAATTTTTATCCAACACAATATCCAAATGATGCAACACATTTATCCATTTTCTTGAAAGACTGACCCACTCCAAATGGCAATACTGATTCATACTGTGTGTGAAAAACATGCAATAAGTAACACTGAAATAATGTATTTGTTTGCATGTTTAACTCAAAATTGTGTTTTTTATACGGTGACTCCAGAAAATAAATAATGTATGTGACCAAATGATTTTGAGTAAAGACTACTAATGTAATCTTTAATGTTTACTACTGTTTAATTAAGGTTCTATGTTAAAACAACTTGACCCGTTTAGTTTCCCCTTGTGTAAAAACTTCAATGTTTAACGATACAGGTTTCTAAGTCCACTTATACAAGATAAGAGCGTATAGTGACTGTTTTTGTCAGTGAGTTATCGATTTGATTGTAGACATGAAGATCTAAAAATGTGATTGTGAATTTATTTTTTCCAAATTGGTTTTCTTTACTTTAGGACTTACACAAATTTGTGATGTCTCTTAAGGCCATGTGGGCTGGGCATAGTTTTGTGCATGGCACAGTAATAAAACATCATTTATTCATATGTAAAAAGTTTGAATCCTTTTTAGATATTTTATGTTTTATTTTGATTATTTAATTTCTTTCTTACTCATATTCATTAATACTTTGCTGCACAAAAAAAATAAATGTCCAGCAACAGCCACAGCAAGTTGTAGGAAAGAAATGCAGTACTGGGACGTTAGCACGAGCAACAAAAGCCACTATGACACAAGAAAAGTGACACCTTAAGAAGCCCAGACTTCATTAAAACCCACACTGTTGGATTAACAAACAAAATAAAAATCTGACAGAGAGACCGTTTAATCGTTTTGCAATCACAGTGTGGCAGCCTTAGTTAAGACTACAGACTCACTTGACGCTCTCCTCCTGCTGAAAAATTGTAGCATGGGCCCTGAGGGGCTCCGTGGAAGCAGTGATTATTAATTAATTGTTCATAGCCCGTAGCCTCGCGAACAGACATGGCCCCTTGGACATGCGTTGCGGAGGAACTTTTCTCTTCCAATTAGACCAACGAGGTGGAGAGGGTGAGAGCACGGACCATCAACCACGGCAGCGCCGGCGAGCGGACTTGTGGGAAACGGGGAGGACAGGCGGCAGGCGTTTAAGGAAGGCGCACTGCGGTGTGCAGAGCCAAAATGCTGCGCCGGGTGGTGTCACAGACGAAGATAGAAAGACCGAAAGAAAGAAAAAGAAAGACGTGGACAAAATGGGAGCATAAGGGAAAAAAAGCTGCTTTTTTATGTATTCACATACTTAATTCATATGTGCTTTTATACATAAGTGCATGTCTGTGTGATGTGTGTGTGTGTGTGTGTGTGTGTGTGTGTGGGTGTGTCTGTGTGTGTGTGTTCTAAGAGGATGTAAAAGACCAGGCGGGAGTGATTGACAGTTGAGCGGAGACATATTAGCTCCTGGCGATTTATAAGACCGAGATGTTAGGATGACTCTGATGGGCTTACCAAGTGATTGGTGCTCTGGCCTTGCTAAGAATCCCGCTCTATGAAGAGCTCCGTAATACTTCAACACGAGGGCCTGATGGCTCATTTGAAAGCCAGACGCCGCGCGTGAAGTCAATCTACCGAGCCAACATCCCTCTTCATGAACACTTAGGGCAGGGTTGATCTTCGGCTGAATGATTTGGCATTAAATCAGCACAGAACGGAGCAAGAATTACATAAATGATTTTTTTTCCCACCCTAGAACAAAATCGCCGGTGATTCACAGTTGCTTAGGTAAGACCCCTTTCTGCGTCTGAATAAAAGCCTGAAAGGAGCAGGAAAACGAGCCAAAGTGACTGAAAGCTTCAGGTAAAATGCAGGTAGCATTTTGAACAGTTTTCATTATATTCACATATGCTTATCAAACACTTCTCAAGAGAGCTCTACTGGCCTCTTTCTCATTCGACCCGGATTAATTATAATAAAACACAGAGAGCAAGATGCACAACAATGGGGTATCAATAACCTCTGACGTTATCATCAACTCAGAACCCTGGAACACCTGGGTCCACTTCATCACCTTGCGTCTGTAGATTTATGGACGCAGAGTGCAATGGGTTCCGGGCAGAAGGGATATGTGGATAATGCAGCTTCATTAAGAAAGAGCATAACGGCTTGCCTGAATGCATTATGGCATCAGTATGAGCTATATTATCTGGGATATTAAATATTTACAGTCAATGTATGCATATGGAATTACATACACACAGACGCATGCACACACGCACGCACACACGCAGACACACACGCACACGCACACACACACACACACACACACACACACACACACACTAACAACCACACACACAAACACGGGACTACTTATTCATCTTTGGCTGCGTTAACATCCATCATTAGGAGGGAAAAGGAATGCCAGCAATCTGTTTTAGCAAAAATGGTCACGTGCATCAAACTAAGACATGATGAAATACATACACACAGCTCAGTTATCAGCCATTTAAAGTCTGTGTGTCTACATAAGCTCAGTTTTATCTGTCTATGTTAACTGATGTGAAAGGGAATTTCTAAACACATGTAACATCAGTCTTTGATTTTGGTGTTTGATTAAAAAAGTAATATATATATATATATATATATATATATATATATATATATATTACATACAGTATATGTTTGTAAAATGAGAAATTCTAAAAAACAAGTTATATTTTAAAGAGCTGTGAAATGTTTTATTATGATTGAGGAATTCAGCAGGGAGGAGTGCTATAAAGCAAAATAATAATGCAAGGTTAATGGATGGAAAAAGTAATGTAACTCTGCCACAGAATGAAAGCCAGAGCAGACACTTTGCATTATTTTTATGCTAATGCGCACCACTCGTCAGCTCCTTCACCCTGCGGGGAAAACACAAGCTTTCTTTGTATTATAGTTCTGCTTGTCATACTGCAAAACACAAACCGGCTCAGTATTTCTGTGCATGTAAACCCACAAAGAAACTGTTTTGATATCAGTCACTCTGGGGGGAGAGCTTCACATTAATATTTCCAAAAAAGAGAGAATAGAATTAAAAAAAAAACACACTTGTTTGGAACTTTGGTTCTCCTTCTCTCTCACACTGTGTAAAGACGATGGCTTGACAGTTGGGAGCCTCAATAACGTTCAGGGAAGTGAAGAAGAGAAGAGTTCTGAAAAAATCTTCCTCAACATCTTTGTGTTCACATTCAGTTCTTGCCGATTTAAAACAATTAAAAGAAACAAGAGTGTAAGGGAATGTTGCCATATTACCTGTCCTATGATGCAAAAAAGAAAATTTGACCCAAAAATTCTTTTTGACAAATATGATTAAATACCTCCACTAAGTATTAGTTAAATGTTAAAATAAAATGCCCACCACTGGAAATGGGGCAAAACCTACATGTAAAAAGCAGCTGATCATATTAAAAGTTTAACGCTTTTGAACAACGCCACATAACTTGAGTTCTCGTAGTTCCTAAAGTTCTTAAATTAAAAACCTAGCACTAAAAATGTAATCTCTAAATATCACTGCCTGGAACCTTTCTTAACCTCACTCTGACACTTTGTTCTCTGACCTAAATCACAAAGGGAATATAAAATAGCCTATCCTTCCAAAAATTGTGTTTTTATTTTGAACCTATACCATCATCATGTTCAGTGTCAGTGTCCCATCAGCTGTTGCAGTAGAGGTGTAAGTAGCATTATACAGTGACCCTAAAATCAAGTCACTTGCAGCCATTTGAAATGATTTTCTTGTGTTATCTACTATATTGTATATTGTCATACAGTCTTTTCTGTTTTCTTTTCTTTCTCTTTCACCAGATAACTGCAGCTATTTCAATTTAAGCAATTTGGTAAAAGCATTTCCCAAGAGCACAGGCAACATGATGCTCATATATAATATCCACATCATATAAACAACACAGGCACTGGCTCAATATACTACAGACTGATTCCAAAATGAAAAATTGAATGTTTGGACACAATTGCACTTTTTACAAAAATAAGATTTCAGCCAGCAAAACTGTTATACACATGAATCTACATGAATGGCTTTTAAAAAAAGAAAGAAAAGCAATCAGACTGCAACTGAAAGATATTTTATTATGCCAGCTTGGATGTTTAAGCCCTACTGAATTATAAATTGGAGATTTCTGGAGTGGAAAAGATCGTATTCTATCGACTGCGCCAGTTTGAATGAGAAAAAAAACCAGGATGTAAAATAGACACGGTCTGTGTACGCTGGGTGTGATCTGTATATAAAAAGCGCCATGAGATGTGTGTCCCGCTCCAGTTTAGAGGCTACAGCCTCCAAACCAGCACACAACAACCCACCTCGGGCTGCGGCCCCCATCTGCCTGCCCTTCCCCCCCTCCTCCTCTCTCTTTGACAAGGCCACTGCCCGTGGTCATCAGTCTAAAGTCTGCGACGTACGCGTGTATGTGAAACAGAAAGAAAAAGGACCAAAACAAAAAAAAGAGAGAAGCAGCGAGATTACAGATTCACCGATGGGCCATCTTTTTCAGCCCCGGTCCCTTCGGACAGCGCAGCGGTATAGCGGCTAGGCTTGCTAACTGGCTGCCGGAGCTGACATGACATGTTTCCCCAACAGACTGCGGCCCCCTCCTCTCCTCCCTGGATCAAATCAAACCAGTGGGCTGATGCAGTATGATTGGAGCTCTGGTACTGTCTAATAGCCCAGAGACAAAGCCTGACGCATACTGTTGTCTCTATCGCCGCCTGATTCACTGGAACAATTCCTCATATGCAAGCTACCCAGGGATGTGCATCTGGCCGGATGAAAGTTATTTTCAAAAGCTTGCAATGCAGCTTTACAGATAAAACAATGCAAGGTATGTGTTAGCAGAGGTGGGAGAAGTACACAGATCCTGCTTAAGTAAAACTAGCAATACCACACTGAAAATACTCCATTACAAGCATACATATCCTGATAGACCAGGTTATCCTGAAAACAATGATGTCTATGACTTGATTGAGCATTTCAGGGTTGAGGTTATACGAGCATTATTACACAAGGAAACCAGGCAACCCAAAGATTGGCAAAAACCCAGCTGAGGGCCCAGAGGGTTAAAGCCCCCCCCTATTATACTTCTATTCAGCATCATATTTGCACTCTTGGGGTCTACTAGAATAAGGTTACATGCTTAGATGTTCAAAAAGCATATTATGTTTCTCATACTGCCTATTGCTGCAGCTTACTTACTGAGGCAGCTTCTCTGCCTGAAAAACCCAGTCTGCTCTGATTGGTCAGCTTGCCCACTCTGATGTGATTGGTCAAGCAAATTCAACTGAGCCACTGGGCGGGCTGTGCTTGCTCAGGCAGCACCTTTGGGCAGCACATATGAAAAACTGGGCTGGCATTCTCAATCAATGACATCACTAATTGAGGAATATTAAACAGGAATGTTGGCGAGGCGTTTTTAGGCAGTTGAGAAAAATTGCCGTCTGTGGGTAAGAAATCTCAATTTGAAGTGAAGTTTTTTTTTTTTTTTTAACTATACATCTATTTAGGGCTGGGTATCGTTCAAACATTTTCGATACCGGTACCGATACCAATACCATGACTTCGATATCAGTTCCTAAATGATACTTTTTTTGATACCCATTTTATAAAACAAAAAGATATTACAACGTTACACATTACGGCACAAATCTTTTTATTTATTTTTCGGCTTCTACTACGTGAGCCCCGTCTCTGTGCGTAATGTAGAGTTTTTCCTGGTGTCTCTACGACGTGCAACGTTAAGACTCAGGTATTGAAATTGGGTATTGAATGACTATTGAATACTATTGAATTAATACTATAGAGGCAATTCGTCGATGCCTAAAAAGTATTGAATTCGGTACCCAGCCCCACATCTATTACATACACACAAAAAAACTGTATAAAACACTAAAAGATGGGAAAATAAAACAAACATAATAGGGGCTCTTTAATACCCCCAAGGCCACAGTGGTCAGGGCCACAGTTTCTAACTTTCTAATAAAGGACTGAAGAGACAGCCCCTCTGCCCGTGCACTCTCTCTGCTATCGGAGATGGAGAGGGGAATGGCAGGTTAACAAGGGGCATGCGTTTTAGTCATTATGCTAACAAGGGGGATTGCATCCCGCCTCATATCGCCTACTCAGTTCTTTTCCACCAATGTGTGTTAGTGTAGGGCTGTGCAATTAATCAAAATGCAATCATGATTATGATCTTGGCTCCCAATGATCACAAAAACAGAATAATCAAGAAAAACAATTATTTAGCTCATTATGCATGTTACATTTGCAAGTAAACTCTTATTTTCTCTTGTGTTCTGAATGAAATGATAAGGTTTCCAAAGAACAAGTACTTTTTCAACTGTTTTTAAGTTAAATAATTGCAACATCTTTCCAGAAGTCAACGAGTAATCATGTTAAATTATCGTGATTTCAATTTTGACCGAAATAATCTCGATTATATTTTTTTCCGTAATCGAGCAGCCCTATGTTAGTGTATCATTCTTTCTCTTTTTCACACACACACACACACACACACACACACACACACACACACACACACACACACACACACACACACACACACACACACACACACACACACACACACACACACACACAATTATCTGATGTCCTAAGCATCTCAAAACTGGGGACCTTTAAAGGCTTTCATCAATGTCAGCATCCCAGCAAAAAGAGACCAAACACAAACAACTTTACCTCAGGCGAGGACTCCCCGCTGAGCCATCAGAGCCACCGCCACAGCCAGTGACCCTCGAAAAGCTCCTGCACGTCTCTGGAGTCGCGCCCTTCTGCTGCTCTGTCACTCTTTCCTGCAGCCAGCGCGAGTAGCTTACTCTCTGTTTCTCTCTAATAGCTTCTCTCGGTCTCTCGCCCCCCTAATAAGGATCAATATCAGCTCTCTTAAAAGTCATCAAGCACAGAGGTAAAAAGGCTCAAGAGCATGAAATTGCAGATGTGAGAGGGTGCACTTGTGCAACACAAGGCTGCGATATGGGCCTCACATGGTTGAGCCGTTGAAGACATAAAGTAAAATCCTTCGGGATGAATAAAGTATCTATCTATCTATCTATCTATCTAAAGAGAGAGAGAAAGACTATAAGAGTGTGAGTCAAAACGAGAGAGAAGGGAAAAAAGGCAAAGAGCAGATGAAATGGAGAAAGAGAAAGGGTCAGAGAGAAACGGCATTTCATGCTGCAGAGATGTGATTCGCGAAGGTTTTTCTTTTCTATTTTCTTATGGACACGAACATCAAACAGCGAAGCTACGGAAAGCTTATCATGTCGACGGCTTATCTCCCATTTTCACCTCCTCAAAGCAATAAACACACAAAGAGCAACTGGAAGATGGGAAATGCACAACAACAAAAGAGTGACTCTTCAGGATCAACGGCGCTACAGCACTCCCTCTGTTTTCATTACCACATAGTGTCCTGGAAGCCGTGTGAGTCCGCTGATGGAGCAATGGATTATCCCGCATGCCTGGGATGCAGACTCGGAAGCATGAAGGACACAGATCGTGTCAGCCAAGGCAAAGGCATATTACAAACAGAGAGCAGACCTCAAGGACTCAAGTAGATTAAAACTGATTGAAATCCCATTTGCGGCTTTTGGGGTCTTTTATGTCAGCGTTCTCTCCTGCTCTCGCTCGCTTTCCATGTCCCCAAAGTGAGCAGAGCCCAAGTATGAATAAACAAATAAGATTGCATTTGTGGAGACAAGCATCTCATATTTGTCTGGCAATAATATCAAGCTGTGGGATGTTGTGATATGAACAGCAATAAAAGGTGTGCGTGTGTGGGTGTGGGTCTGTTTCTTTTGTGATTGGAAGCAATGGGACAATATGGGAGGAAATGGTAAATGACTGTCTGACATTGAAAAATATGCAAAACCAACACAAATTGAATTACACTTCAAATACTGTATTATGCACAGTGGTGCTGTGGTGCCTTGGTAGGTGGGCAAACTACATGTTATTCTGCAAAGTCACAAGTAGCTTATTAATATTTAGCTTAAAAAGCACAATATTATAAGTATAATGTAGCAGAAAATGTGTATATATTTAAGTACAAGTACCTTAAAATTGTACTTAAGTGCAGTAGAGCTGCAAAGATGAATCGATTAATCGATTAGTTGTCAACTCTTAAATTAATCGCCAACTATTTTGATAAACGATTAGTCGGTTTGAGTAATTTTTTTAAGACAATAGTAAAAATTCTTTGATTCCAGCTTCTTAAATGTGAATAATTTGTAGTTTCTTCTCTCCTCTGTGACAGTAAACTGAACATCTTTGAGTTGTGGACAAAACAAGACATTTGAGGATGTCATCTTGGGTTTTTGGGAAACACTGATCCACATTTTTCACCATTTTCTGACATTTTAGAGACCCAACAACTAATCGATTAATCGAGAAAAAAAATCAACAGATTAATTGACTATGAAAATAATCGTTAGTTGCAGCCCTAAAGTGCAGTACATGAGTGCACTTGTGTGTTCCCATCATGTTTTTGGTGTGTGTGCGCACAATTAGCTAGCTACTAGAATATTATCTGTACTCATCCGTTTAATTTCCCTCCACAAAGCTTGCTGGTTATTTTCCAGTATAAGGTGAATCCTCCTGCCCAAAGGTGGGTATTCGCTCTAAATATGAAATAATCATACACACAGTGTCACTAAGTAGTCCTAATTACATTTACACCTATGAGTGATCTACTGTACAGTCTCCATTTGTATGTCTTGAGCTGTGGGAGTAACCAGAAACACTTGGGGTAAACCCAGCAGACTCCACACAGGTCCGAATTCAATCCCAGTGCCTCCCTGCTGAAGGCAGCAGTGACAATAACCACAAAGCCACTTGTGCCCCATACTTCCAAATTAAAATATTCACAGGGAATATATATTATTATAGGCAAACCTGTATACCGTATGAAAAAAAAGAATGTTAAATGAAAGCTTGTGTATTTTATGTAAGTAATTCAAAGGAATAATAATAAATAAATAAGAAAAAACTCATACAATCGAGTTTAAATTATAGAACCAAAACTCTCTGACTGTCTATTGTAAAAACTCTCTGCGTCTCAGTTCATCTGGCAGTAGTCTGCTAACCCTTCCCAGAGTCCAAATTAACATTATCATTACTAGCTGTCTATTATCTATTCCTCTGTTTTATCTTTTCAATTCCTTTAAAATGGTTTTATTTGCATGTTAATGTTTTATGCTGCAATCCCTTTGTGTTTTTAATGCGTTATGTCCTGCACTGGGAATTGCTCTTGTGTATGAAATAACAAATAAACTTTGCTTGGCCTAAGTTCACGACACCACCGGCACATTTTATTGTCATTCTATATACATGTGCTCTATACTGACAACACAACTATATGAGCATAATTTCCATGGTTATTTAATTTTTATTTTTGTTCCGGTAGGTGCACTGCGAACACTCCACAACCTGCGATCCACCGGCACAGGTCTCGAAAAAGCCAGCTGATAAGCCTAAATTCTCTTCAGAAATAAAGTATCAAGCAAACACAAAATGCCACAGAGCTCCATGGAGCCCACCTTGTGACAAATACCTCCTGATAGTATCTGCATACTGTGGAGTTATGCAGCATCCGTACAACTTACTCACTGGCAAAAGAGGCATAAGTAAAGACAGCAAAGTGACTCCACAGTGTAGCTGGCCACGTGGTCATGTCCACAATATCAGATCTTTCTTTACAGGACTCAGACGGAGAGCACAAATCTCAGTGTGAAGCAGTTTGGCCAAAGGAAGAAATTGAATTAGGAGAAAATCTCCAGGGCCATGTTCATCTGTGCCTGCAACACAAATAGGTAAAAGCCTCTGTCCACTTACACAAAGCTTTCTCCTCATATGATCAGCAGGTAAAACCAGTCAAACAGCGCACTGAGGATAGGCAGCTCCTCCAATCGGAGACACAACTGTGAAGGCACAGTTGAATCACAGGCAAAACAAGACATCCAAAAAGGTACAGTTCACTGCAGGTCTCTTCTAACTAACAGGGCTGTTTATTCTGCCTTCACCTGTGCACATAACCTCCCCTCTTACCCCAAGCTAGAGGCCACATTGTGTGCGAGACACACTTGGTGACAGGCACCCTAAGAGGCAGTGGGAAGGCAATGAAGATGTTATAAAAAGATGTAAGAAACCCCAGAGTCACAGCATCGTTCAACCCTATCTGAAGACTCCAATTTCTTGAAATCCTTTGAGCTGTCATGCGGGCAGAATGGTGACTAGAGAAATGACTCATAGGCTCCAGAAAAAACTGCTCAAGCTTCTTCCCCATTAGACCTATGTGAGGAAGACATGGCAACAACTAATGAAACTCTTTCTCTCCCCTGTACACAAAGTACATTATTTTTTCATTATACTTACTTTTCTCTTCATCGCTGTCCTGTGAAAACTATGCATCTCCAAATTTGGTGATTTTGAATTTCTCAATAAAACTTAATTGTTACTTTACCTACTTAAGGCTACACAAACCATTTAGAAACCTGTTAACTTATCTGAAAGACTAATTGTTCCACAGCAACACAGTGAAACTGGGCTGTTTTTCTTAGATCATAAAAAAAACCATTTTGATACACGATACACGTTTTTTACTGGTTCTATATAAAGGTATACGTGGTGTATCCAAGTAACAAAAATTCACTTAATGGCTTCGAGTTGTATAGATAGATTCCAAGAAATTGAATAAAGATCAATTGAGTGAATGTAAAAAAAAAAGCTTTTGGTGTAAATGTCTTTGGAAAATGATCATTTCTTTATGAATTTGGCTTATTCCCTGCAAAATAGTTACGATTACTTTCTTGATTGATTTCTTGATTAATTGTTTGTTCTATCAAATGTCAGAAAATAGTGACTACTGTCGTAGAGCCTAAGGTAACAGTCCAAAGCCCAAAGGTATGGAATTGACTACATAGATATACAGTATGTTTACTATAACTATACATAAACAAATAAAACTCAAAGGATTTATCAATTGTCAAAATAGTTGCAATTCATTTTCTGTTAATCAACTTATTGATTAATCAAGTACAGTAATTTTTCTGAGCTCTATTAATGACAATAATCATACAAATGCACACTGTGCCAAAGCAGACACTAAACCACGAATAGTGTCACTATTCCATGAAATATGAGTCCATCTGTTGGTGGGGGATTTAGAAATCCCCATGCGGCCACTTTTTTTTAAAATGATTCAACTGTAAATTGATTTGCTGCAGGCTTCACTAATATCACAAAGACAGCCATGTGATCCTCTTTGCCCCACATTGTAGGTTTATCCACCTTAAGCCCTTTCTTAAATACAGCCTAACTGCCCTGATGACATGATTCAACACATTGATACGGCTGAATTTTACACCTAATTTTCTTCATGTGCTTCAACACCAACATAATCCAATGTAAAAGTCAAATGTGCCTCTGGAAAAACATACTCGTGTTTGAGTAGTTTTCAATCAAGTGGGCGCTTAAAGTAAGCGAGCTAAGCCGGGATCCCCCGCCCCTCCTCTTACCGTCCACGCAGGCAGGTCTGGCTCTTGTAGTTCCAGCGATCTGGCCCTTCTTACAGGCGCAGCGGGCTGTCTGCCTGGCGATGGTCCGCCGTGGTTGGCTGCTGTCCCTGTCGAGCGTCACAATCTCACATGTCCCCGCTGCCAGCTGGCCTGGAAATGACATTGCACCACAGGAGGTGAGGTCAGAGAGATGAAATCAAAAACAGGGGAAAAATAAACTAGTCCGTCTCGTCTGTTAAAATTGTACTCTGTCACATGTTCACTGATGTAGC
Source organism: Perca fluviatilis (assembly GCF_010015445.1). Classification (NCBI taxonomy): domain Eukaryota; kingdom Metazoa; phylum Chordata; class Actinopteri; order Perciformes; family Percidae; genus Perca; species Perca fluviatilis. The sequence goes on from NC_053134.1 coordinate 17,890,429, forward strand.
ACTGTCATTTGTCACAATCCTTTGGAGCTCAATTGGCACGGTACAAATATTAATACATCCGTGGGAGTGGGTCTCACAAGAACCACTGACACAAGTGCATGTACTGTATTATTATTTACTGTAATCATCTACGTCACTCATTATGATTTCAAACACATAATAAAGTTTAGAGAAAATCCCGCACACTGACCATTACGCAAGCAATAATTTATTTAGAAGAAAAATACACCTGTTGAAGGTCTGAGACCGAAACGTTGTATTTTTCATTGAGTTCATTCATTTATTTGTTTTTTTCATTGAGTAAGGGTGCGTTTTACTGCTCATGAATTAAAATTTAAAAAAGTACAATTTTGTTAATTCATCTTTCATAGTAGTCTCACTTTTAAGCTGTGAACGGCATACTCAAACAAACTAACATTTGAAAAAAAAAATACTTCAGTTTAACTGACTTTTACTACATTGGATATGCAGTGATGATACTGTTTTGAAATGTTAACATTTACATCAGAAGAGCCGTGGGTTCCAGAACAGTTCCAGTGGAATTGCTCAGAGGCCAACAAAGGAACACAGTGGTGGTACTGAGCAGCTCACAGATATGTGAAGGGACCTTAAAAGACAATGAGGAAATTACTTTTCAATTTCAGCTACCTAAAGACAACCCACTAGCTATTTCTCATTAATGTCCACATCCTATCAGGACACCTCTTTAGGAAAGTTAAAGTACCCATTAGCCATGAATGAAACACATGAATACTGATGAACTTTGTAATTGCCGCCCCCCCCATCTTACACACACATGCTTCATGTATTCAATCAGGTGACCTTCGGCCTCGTAGCCAGGCCCTTGCTGCTCGCAAATTAACCTTTGTCTGTGTGTGGAGGCCCTCGGGTGCCATCCCGGAGAGGCTTATCAGGATCTAATTGTGATTGGCAAGAGGATGGAAGTTGTGATTAAATCTGGACTTGAGTCCCGAACTCTTGGGTGGCTGGCTTAATGAACTGAGCTGTGAGGGGTCACACTCGGGGTAATGGGGATCTATCAGGATTCATCCTCACACTGTGGTGGCCATGGCCACAGGCGGAGAAAATGTCTGTGTGCATACAGTATGTAGCCATTTTAAAGGTGTATGTATAACTATACATGCATATTCGTTTTTATCATGATGTATCTTATAGGGAAAATATTACAAACTTGATACAACTATACTGTAGTAACATGAGCTATAGTATAGTTGGCCTATAGTATATCATGCTCTAACATCCAACCACATTATCAAACATTTAGATCATTATCTGTACTGGTGATCACAGCGTCCAACACACCTGATAGGGAAGCCAAGATTTATGAATATGACACGCATGTTATAACTTATGCACTTTTTAATATTTTTATCTTTGTGTGATGTGTCTTACAGTATATGCTGGTACTGAAATAAGTGACATTAATTGGGCAGTATAAGGATATAGTTTGAATAACAAGTAACTGGAACTATAAACAAAAATGACACGACTCTTCTTTTTGCGCTTCCAACACGTCAACTTTTCATGAGCTAAAAAAAAAAGAACACCCTGTTTTTGTCTTTGCGACAATGCATTTTCAGATAATCGGATGTTGTTGTTTTTTAATCGTTTATTCTTTCAGTTTAACTAAAAAAATACAAAAAACAAAATTGGGGATACATGGTAGACTGAAGATAAGTTGCTTATTGTGCTTGATATTATTTCATTTTTATGAATTCTAATTTATTTCTTTTTGTGTTGTTGAGCAAAACTAGGTTGTGTACAAGTAAACATAAGCCAATTAACTCAACCACAGATGTGTTCACAATGTCCAAGTCCACTAATCTTTAGCCAACTCCATTCTCTACTCTGAAGCCAGTAGCTACACATTAGGGCTCTGTGTGTCTATAAATATAACTGTATGAAGAGGAAGAAGGTGGGGAGGAGTGATTACAAATGTGCTGAAATATGTCTTAACACTCAATGTCTTTGCCCGGAAACGGATACCAACAAATCCAATCTGTCACGTCTTTTGCACTTGGGAGATCAAGACCAAACCCACCCCCCCCACCCCCACCTTTACGGCCCCTTTCCACTGCTCTCCTCCTCATCCTTTCTTCCTTTAAACTGCTTGCTCTTTTCTCCTTCATGCCTCCTCACTTAACTACGTCTTGCAACTCTTCTGTCTTCTCTGGGTGATGCCAGATAATGACTTGTCATGTAAGCTCCTGTGTGTGTATGTAACTCTGTTGATGTGCATGTGCGTGCATATACTTCCTGCATCCTACCCCACCCACCATCTCTGCAGATCATCTCCTCGCTCCCTTCTTCCAGCTTCCTCTCTTTGTCAGTTCCTTCTCCTTTGGAACTCTTCCATTGCAAGAAGCTGAAAAGACTTTTTTCGGATGCCTTATGTAATCGCGCGGATCGCTGTGGCGCTGAGGTATCATGTGTGAAGTCAATAAGCTCAAAGACTGGCTTATTTGACGTCGCGTTCTCTGATGAAATGTAGGCAATTAATGAGCTCCATCGGCGCAAGAAAGAAGAAAAACAAACAGGAGCCTTGCTGAAACTGTCACAGCTGTAGCTGCAGGGAACTGAATTAATTTAAATCCATGTTGTCTTGCGATGTATGTTGTCTTTTACACAGCTGCGCTGACTTCTATATAGGGATGAAGAATCTTATAATTTTAACACAATATAAAAATAAAATTGTGCTTTCTCTCATAAAATACTTCAGTTGCAACATCTCTAATAGCATTGTGTATGGCCCATGTTGAGGATAAGAAGTTTAATTCAAATGTTTCAGCAGGGGAAATGCACCATGAGTGTATTCTTTATGCCACTTCTGCTGTTTATCACTGCATCTTCCAAATGTTAAGTAAATTATTTTAATCAAAATTGACAAATTGTTGTTGAAATTGTTAAATGACTTTACAAGGCACATGGCAAACCATATTTGCTTCATATACTAATACTTACAAAGGCTTATATAATTTCAGTTTGTGCAACAAGCACAACTTGCTCCTGTACTTCACAGTTTGGTCAAAGTCATGATAATTTAGCAAGACTAAAGTCCACAGCCATGCTAGATTAGAAAGTTAAGGAGCCACTAAAGTTATTGTAGTTTTTCCTGAGGGGAACATGAATGGCTGTACCAAATTTCATTGCAATTTGAGTTTCCCTCAAAACCAGTCTGATATTTCAATCAAACCTACTAATGTCAACCGTAGTGTGTGGCCAGAGGAAAAGTCAGATGATCGGCAAAAGTCATTAAGATTTGTCCTCAGCGAACCATGAATATCTGTACAAAATGTTGGTTCCAAATCATTCAGTAGATGTTGAGGTATTTCACTGGATAAATGAAAGCTCTGATCTGCTGGTGGTGCAAGATGAAAAGTCAGGGGATCCCCGAAGTCAGTAGGAGTCATCTACTGAGAACCGTGAATGTATTTATTAAATTTCAAGGCACTCTATCCAAAATGTTGTTGAGATAATTTAGTCTGGACCAAACCATTAGCCAACCAACAGACAGACATTGCCATTTCCAAAGTCAAGCTAGAAAGCTAGTTTTAAATATGTATCAATATTATTACCCTGAGGTATGAGTTTATCTAGTCTTGACACTCAATTCAAGTTCCCCAAACAGAATTAACATATTGTGCCCTTCTTATGTTTAATATGTAGGGATTGAATCTCAAGTATTTGGGATGATAGAGTCATAAGTCTGTAGAGAATTGCTGAAGAAAATTTGAGTTTTAAATAAGTTGGTTCAGCTGCAAGCATTCTAGGTGTTTTGCAGTCTTCCCAGATATTATGTGAGAGAACTTGAGGACAAGCTGGTCTCAGTCCCCCAATAAAGCAGGAGCCGACTCCATTCCTTCTATTCTAAAACAAATTGCTCCAAGCGTCCCTGTGGCTCAGCCTCCAGAGCACACTGCCAGGAATATCACGTACATTGCCACTATTAAACATAGCAAAGCTAAACAAACAAAGCAAAAAAACGAACTGAACCAAACATCCACAAGAAAGAATTCATCTTGCTGTTGGCCTAGAGGGATCTGCAGAAAAGGTGAGAAAGTATTACAGGATTCACAGCTCCAACAAGGCAGCTACCAGACAGCACGACTACACATTTGGTCCAAAAAATAACTTCCGTATTTTTGCTCTGAATCAAAATTGCATAGTGTTACATTTACAAAAGATGCAAGATGTAGTCCAATCTCTTCACAGTCATCCCGTGAAGAAATTGGACTGTGAAGAGAGGAAGCAGTAATCCTGTTTCTTGAAATAGCCCCGTGAATAGAGGGAAAAATCTAAAACTGGCAGGTGGTCTCAGAAACAAACCCAAAGCTTGTAACAGTAGCGCTATGATTTATCATCAACCTTATCAGCTTCTGGTGTCGAGCAGTTGTCAGCTTGGCCAGCCAAATGGCTGATTAAAATGTATGTGTGGTCACCCTAGAGTGAAATGAAAGCTCTGACTGTGGCAGAAGATGGATTCATGTGGCAGAGCGTACGGCTTAATACAACGTAATGTTATTGACATGCTCCCATGCTTTATTATTTCTCCTCCCGCTCCTCAGCACATTACAATTGCTCTGCCATACATGGCCATTTGACAAATGTCCAGCACAGCTACAACGCAGGGAGACATGCCATTTTTTCTATTATATATCTTTTGCCCAGAAAGCTGAGGCCATGTTTTTTTAGAGGCCTTTTCATTTATTTGTTTTTAGAATTATTCCTGTATTTGATGCTTAAGAGATCCCAATACAACTAAAGACTGCTTTTTCAGAGTCACAATCTGCTGAATCAAATGCTTAGATATTTATAAAATGTGTGGTTTAGGCTTGGTAGGGGTAGTTTTGTTTTTTTGTCCTTTGAAAATCTGCAGTGTGCTAGAGTCATGCTGGGATTGCATAGTGTGCTGCACAATAAACCACTATTTCTGAGTGTCCTAAATTGGACACAAAATGCATGAAAAACTGCAGAATGAGTTAGCCCTACTTTTTTACAGTAATACTTGAAGCAACTAGTGCTGTCAGTTAAACGTGTTATTAACGGCGTACATTTTTTTTAACGCAAGATTAACGACCGTTATCTACCGGACCGAATAGCAATGTGGATTTCGGTGCCTTATTTAGGTGCCACTTAAATGCCTGCGCTTCTCTCTGATGCTCCAAAAAAAGGGAACTAAAACATCGCCGCACAGGAAGCCAGTCAACACTACACTTAGCAGCAGGTAACGTTAGCCTACCGTTAGCTAGCAGCTGGATTAAACGCGGTTAAAATGTTGACAGCTAAACAGTGTAAAGTGTGACTGTATTTCACTGGAGAGGATTCTAACACCAGACTGTAGCTGCTGTTGTCTTAAAAACACAGTCATGATGTCATGTTGCTCGCCTCGCCAGCCTCATGGTGCATTCACTGTAATTGTAAAATACCCTTTTCCCATCCAGTGGTTGTTTTCACCCTTTTGTGCTCCTTTTTTTTTTGTTTAGATCAACTTTTTATTATTTTATATTTTTGAACATACAGAACAGACAAATACAATTGAACAAGGTGCTCCTTTTTTAAATATATATATCTTTCGGTTCAGGCACCGTTTTAAAAGTATCATATCATGTTGATAAGAGCATTAAAATGAGAAAAAATAATGGGACAAAAATAAATCAAGGGATATTTAAAATGTGTGATTAATTGCGAGTTAACTATGACATTAATGCGATTAATTGCAATTAAACATTTTAATCGTTTGACAGCGCAATATGAAAGGTGAGGACTCACAGCCATAAAATGGCAAAGAAGTGTTTGCTGATGGTAAATCAACAAAGCAGGTCCTACACAATAAATTTGAGTGAAAGGAAATACTTGCTTTCAGTTGATAATGGCTGTGTAACTACTAGTCAGTGTTATTTCTTGATTTAGTTAAAATCAATCATGTAATAATTGTTAGTTTTATTGTAGCTTTAGCCAACAAAAGACATTAACTGTAGACATATCATTGAAGATAAGTGTTCTTGTCATGTATTTTTATATTTTTGTTATGTCTATAATATAAAAAAGAAGGCTGCAGGGTTTATTTTGGGCCAAACTGTTCCTTAGACGAACATTTAGGGGAAGATAAACGTATTAACGTTGAAAACTACACACTGTATTCAAGTGTTAACGTTGGCTAACCATTTTGTAAATGTTGGCCTGCGTGTTTTCCTAGCTCGTCGTTGCTGTTTTGTTTCTAATTTTCAGTTTGCAGGTTTGTAACACAGAACAATCTGAGAAGCCGTCATGGAAAAGGGCAGGCACTTTCAAAAAGTACCTAGCAGGTGATTGGTTGAACCATCTCTCTATCACGTCCGCCATTGTTGTTTTGAACGAAGAGTAGCGGCCGTCTCACACACACACCTAAACCACGCCTGCAGCTGCCAGTAGCTCCTCACCGGACACTGATTGGTTTGGCCCGCTGCTGTGCAGACACAAACGCATTTCTTGAAGCCTGAAATTAGTAGTTATTAGTGCAACACCCTAGCTAAACCCAGAAAAAATTCATTACAACACAGGTGGGCTTTTTCTTAGAAATGATTTATGCTTTAAATTTAGCATTAGCACAATTTAGTGACAAGACCAGAGTTTATAAAACATATGCTGGCAGCTTATAGGGGCCATGCTGTTTCCTACAGACAGACCAATGTGATTTGAG